>NW_005842786.1:686605-728109 GCF_000455745.1 Alligator sinensis | reverse complement strand
TATATATATATATATATATATATCACAAAAAAAGGAAAAGAGCAGAGGCTTCTGCCATGCTAAGTTTACAATCCAAATAAACAACACATACATGTAGGTATCTAGGGCCAGCCAATCTTGTTCTGTGAGTAGGTCCTTGTGTTTCCATTTTAATAATTTGCCTTTTTTTTAAAAAAACCTCAACCTGGAAGTTAAAAAAAAACCCAAAGGGATAGCCAGCTAAATATTGTTGAGCCAATGCCCTAACTAGAGGACCATCTTCTTATCGAGTAAGTCAAAATCTGACACCTGAATTTCATAGATGAAGACCCATTAGTCTCATATCAATTAAGCATATTGTCATATACATCTAATAGTTCTGTATTTGAGCATCCCAACCTAGTCTCAAAATTAAACTCTCCACCCTTTAGATAATGGAATATGAGACTGTTACTGGCAATTTAGCTGAAAGAAAATACACCACTGTCTCAATTGTAGGTTTCCTTATATTGCAAGGAGGATTTTATTGGCAATACATTTTGACGCAGTCTGTTCCCTTATTGAAGATCAGTCAATAATTTTTCTGAGTTTACTTAGAGCATTGTTCCCTGCTGGCAACTGCACTAGAATATGTAGGAGGAAGCTAGGCTAAGGCTAGGAAATACTCAACTCCAATTTCTCTGCAAAACAGCAGCATTTCTTAAAATTAGTTAGATCAGCTAACTGCATGACTGATAGAGTCTCAGTCCCCTGACTTGAGTTGCTCTTTCATTATTCCCTTGATTTCTTAGTAAAGTCAGCGCTTTCATTTTGTAAATAATATTCCTTGTCTTTGTAGAACCTTAAAGAGGAAACAGAAAGCTCCCCAAAATGTTTAGATTCTAAGGGCGAAAATAAAGATTTGCCCTTGCATGCCCCAGCTTAGGCTTCAATGTGCTGAGACATTAGGCATCACCACAAAGAGGTGTTACCTATTGACCCAAATGGTAACCCAGAGAGTCCAGAACTGGAGTGCAGATCCATTTAGATCTAGCAGATAGGACATGCTGAGCAGAGAATCATAGGGTCATCTAGTCATCATTGGTCTACTCCCAGCACAGATCCAGGATGTGTTATGCCACACACGTCTTTTGCAACCTTTTCTTGAAAAATTCCCATGAACAAGGTTCCACAACCTCCCTAGGCAGTGGAGGGTTTATGGGTTAAGATTTACATGAACTCTGTATGTCAAATCCATTCCCTTGTGTCCTGCCCTCTAGGACAAGGAAGAACAGTTATTCTCTCTCTTCTCTATGGCAGCCTTTCAAATACTTGAAATGTGTTGTCGTTTCCCTGCTGAATTTGGTTTTCTCCAGACTTAAACTGGAACTGTCCTCCTAACCATTCCTCATACACTCCAACTCCTTTATCATCTTTATTGATCTTTCTCAGTTTCTCAACATCCTTCTTAAAAAGTGGGAACCAGAACTTGACCCACTATAAGGAAGTGGTATCACCTCCCATGCCTTGTATATGTTACCTGTGCAGATGCAGACCAAAACTATATTTATTAGTACTTTTATTGTGAGTGTGTATGATAGCTTCATATCACTGACCCATGTTGAGTTCATGACTCACAATAACCCCAGGATCCTTTTCACTGGTGGCACTGCCCAGCCAAGTATCCTCCATTCTACTACAGTCATTTAGTTTTCCTTCCCTAGGTGCAGCGCCTCACATTTGTCTTTGTTGAATTTCATTATGTTGTTTATATCCCAGGTCTCTAATTGATCTAGTTCATTTTGAATTCTACTCCTATCCAAATGTTTGCTACTCCTCCCAGGTTTGTATCATGTACAAATCTCTGTAGTCCTATATCCAAGTCCTCCAGAACAGACTCCTGTAAACCTTGCTTAAAAACGTCTGCCATTTTGACAGCTATCCATTTATACTTACCTCTTGTTTATAGTTATTAAACCAATTATGCATCCATCCAACAGCCATTTTATCTATCCCTCATTTCACCATTGTGCTTATGAGAATGTCATGTGAATTGTCTCAAAAGTCAAGGTATATTATTTGCGTTGCATTCCCCTCATCCATGAAACCAGATACCCGGTCAAAGAAGGAATTCAAGTTGGTTTGATATGACTTTTGCTTAACAAATCCATGTTGGTGGCTAGTGGTCAGTCATCCATTCCTCCTCCAAGTGTTTATTTTATAATTTGTTCTAGTAATTTATAGTTTCATAGTCGGTAGGGTCGGAAGGGACCTGAGCAGATCATCAAGTCTGACCCCCTGCCATGGCAGGAAAGAGTACTGGGGTCAAACAACCCCAGCAAGGTGTTCATCTAGCCTCCTCTTCAAGACCCCCAGGGTTGGAGCCAGCACCACTTCTCTTGGAAATTTCCCAGGCATTGACTTCAGACTATAATTATATTCTATAATTCTCCAAGTCCTCCTTTTTCCTATTTTTAAAGATAGAGAGTATAGTAGCCCGTTTCCTATCTTAAGGGACCTCGCCTGTCACACATTATTATTATTATTATTGTTATTAGTGGATCTGCATTTTCTTCAGTCAGTTCCTTTCGTAGCCTAGAATGAATACCTGCAAATGCAGCGTGGGTCCTGGAGTGGACACTGCATGTAGTGGCATTTCCGACCTGCCAAAGCAGGCACTAGATCTGGCATCTCCCCTGGAGCAGCCAGAGTGGGCACCACCTCCAGCCCAATTGTGAACTGGCCAGAGCGAGCGCTGTGGGTGCTAGATCTGGCATGCGGTAGTTGTGGGGTCAGACTATGGGCCCAATCTGGCCCTGCAGTGTTCATCCAGCTTGTAGACTGGTCCCAGGTCCCAGGACACCTCTAGTTTAAAAGCCTTGGGCTTTTTGTGATTCAAAATGTAGGTTCTAAATGAGAATGGATGCATCTAATGAGTTCTTTGGCCTCATGAGTAGGGCCATTCTGGCTTACTTTTTGTGATTTAAGTGCCAACATTCCCCCTAGGTCCCATTTAAGAATCCCGTTTGCCAGTCAGGATATGGTAACAATGCTTCTCCACCTTTCCAGACAAAAATGACACTGTGGACGATATATCAGCTACCTGAGCAGGGCTGCTGCTGGTGGAATAGCTGGATTTTTCCCTGAAGGGAAGAGTGATGGTTTCTCCTTAATACATAATTTGAGCACTCAGATTTGTCCTAATACACCTTTTATCAGAAGCCTTCAGAGCAGCATTGTCATTTCCTGAAATTATAGTCAGGAAAAGTTTCATCGTTTTTGCCATTTTAACAAATTAACCAATTTAGTAAGTCTCCCAGAATCCTAGTTACTTGCACAGTGACTGCTGATTGCTTCAATGCTCCCAGTTTAATGGGTCTGTGATATAATGACCTTAAGGATAAATTGCTCTAGGTCTCTTATCTGTCTCAGTTCCTAGCAGTTAAAGAGTTGACTCAGCAGCTTATTCGAAGGACAGACACACTGGAGATCTCAAATTCTCCTGTCTCACAATGGCTAATCATCACATTTGGCCTGTTACAATACTTTCTTCTAGGCTTCGTTTTGCTATATGTCAAAGAAACTCAAACTAAACTAGATTTATTCTAGTCTTGAAGGCTAGTAAAATATAATTCTTTGCTTTGCTCTGAATGCATGTAAAAACGACTGGTGTTCACATTCTTGTCAAAGTGGCAAGGGCTCTTCTATTGCTAGGAATAGCATGTACTGCAAACAATTACATCCAGCACACAATTACATTACAGCAATGTGAAATGAGCTATGAATGGCCTTAAGTGACAGAGGGGGCTATGACATATCTTTAATGGATATTTTGTGTGAATGTCAGAAAAAGGGTCACACTTAAGCAGGAAAGGGAATAGCAGCCAATAACAGGAAAATAAAATCCTCCACTATTAAACACACTTGCATAAATTCCTGTTTTCAGTACTGCAAAGGGTGCAGGGAAAGGATTATCTGAAGTCTGGCTCCACAAAACTTCTCCCCCTGGTTTTTTCCCAGTGTTAGCTCGCAAAAATGAGTTAGCAACAGTAGAGTTCTCTTTTAGGTCAAGTACACAATTTTTTTTTATAGCCAGAAGGCCTGGAGTTTACTACTATTAGCTCAGTAGTGCACACTTTCTTTAACAATTTTACCTGGTTTTCACAACTCTTGATTTGTCATAAACAGGAATGGAGAAACGGAAGAAATTATTTCCCTATATTTCTCTATACACATTATATTGGTGACGTAATCTTTTTTGGGGCAGGGATCACCTGGGCTGATGCATAGTAAGGTCAAGATGCATAATTAGGGGTCTCAGAAACTAATGCAATACAAATAAATACATGACAATACAAATAATTTTGGGTCACTGACACAAAGGAAGTCAGAGAGCAAAAATCACAAGCCCACCTGAAGTTTTGCATGAGTAGTTAAGAAACAAGAATTCTTTTTTGAATACATTTAACAACTCTGTATATAACCATGGTGAATCATCAACTACACTTCAGAAGAATGGATATGGAGTACAAATAGCAGAGTGCAATATTTTACACTTCAACTTCTAGTCTGCAAAAGTGATGTTACTTATTTTATTTTTAGGATGAGCTTAATGCTACTGTAGAAGTGCACTGTACAATCACTTCCATTTTTTCCTTCAAACTCTTCATTGACAATCCCTCGCAGTTGAGGATGATTGTCTTCCATGATTGCTTTATCTGTAGGTCTAGAGATGGCTGATCTAGAATCAGCAGACTCTATTGTAACTCAGGCACCTATTACTCTGTGGGGTGGGTGGCTATAGATTCTCAACTTGGTCCGCAACATACTGTTTCTGCCCTCCTGCTTCCATCTCCTGTTGTCATTGTAAACTTTCAAAATACTAAGATCCTTGCAGAAAACTCTTTCTCCATTTGGGGCGGTCCTGGACAATAGTCTCCCACAACTTGATGTTGCTATTACAATTTTTCAAGTTGGTCTTACAGCTGTCCTTGATGCGTGTTCTCTGCTCTCCTCTTCAGCATATACCTGGACTGTATTGAGAGAATAAAACTTGCTTCAGGAATCTGGAGCTCGACATCCAGATTATGTGGCTGGCCCAGTAAAGTTGACATTGGATAATCATTGCCTCAATGCTCATGGTGTTTGCTGGCAAGAAGACACGAATATTGGTGAGTCTGTCTTCCCACCGGATTTGAAGGATCTTCCACAGACAACATTAATAGTACTTCTCCAGCAACTTGAGGTGTCTCCTGTACATTGCCACATCTCAGCTCCATACATGCTATACACATAAGAAATTACTTCTTTTTTAGCAAGTTCCCTCTTATTATGATTCTGTTTTTAGCTGTCTTATTCTATTGTTAACCTATATTCAGTCCAAACATATCAAGAGTAATTTAGACATTCAAAATGAGAAGACTCTGAGTTTAAAGAGAACAGTAATTTATGCCATATTTTCTCACATACAGCACACCCCAAAATGTAATGCATAACTTGTTTTTGAAAGGCAAAATGAAGAAAAATGAATTTTCCATAGTTATGGTTGAATATAAAGGGGACAGAGCCTACTTCATTTGACTCACCCTCCATTTCCTGCATAAGTAGGATTCCTAGCTGCTGCTGAAGACTTGTTTGAATCCCTAGCAGCTGTTCAAGACTCATCTCTATGGGTGGATTTACTATTTTGAAAAGTCTGAGCAAAAGAGGCTGTGAAATAGGCCAGGAACAGCTAACTTACCCTTAAAACGGTTAGCTTGATTAGTGGAACACCAAAACTATTAAACAGGAGTGATGACCAGTAACACCTGTAAAGAACAATGAACCATTAAATCAATTAATTTCCTCAGTTATCTGAACAGCACAACCACAGCTGCTGCACTGCAGAGAAGGAATCTAATCAGGGTTCTTCCAACCCCAGGCAGAAAATCAGTTCCCCAATTAATGCACGTATCCAAATTTTGGTGGGCTGCTTTTTACGGAAAGGTATGTGTTTCATGTGAGAAAATAAAGTATCTCTCAACCCCTTCAACAACATGCTAAGATGAACACACAACCACTTGACACTAGGAACTCACACAACTGTCAACAGCTAACTTAGGCCTCCTTTCCTATGTGTTTAACTCATTTAAGTCTCAGGTTAGGTTATCTCCAGGATACAATTTGGAGATCTTGCTTTCACTTGAGATATTTGGTGATAATTAACTCACACGAACCAATGCAATTTCGAATGCTCTCACTGATACCCCATAACTACATCTAAGACACAAACATTTGTGACCTGCCCCAAGACTCAGCCCAGAAACAACTTTAATGGAGAGTTATGTTAGTTAGCTGGAGTTAATGAAAGCCTTAATGAAAACTCAAAGTTCATACTCAGTCTCTGTAAACTTACTAAGGTGAAGCCTACACTTGCATAAAACCTCTGTAATAAAAGTAATGTTGTAATATAAATAATAATATTTGCTAACAAATTCCACAGGACAAGGATTTGTTATCGTACTGTAGCACCCTTGTGCCCCAATCAGCCCTGGTCACTGTCTACACATGCATTTTCATGTACTATATAACTCTGCCATAGCATAGTACTTGTCTATCCTACAGCAGAGTTAATTAATTTTCTGTGCCCCAATTGGAGAGCGCGTGTAGATGATGATGCTTCACTGTAGAGCTAATTAGTCAACTCCGCAGTAAGGCACATGTGTAAATGCACCCAGAGGCTTCCAACAGCTTACATCACCACTTCAAAAGCAGAGAGTTAATGAAGAACAAAGTTGTAGGAAATTCATACATTCAATCAGGCTTTCACAATATTTCACTTTATAGTGAGATTTTGTTTGAAAACATACATTATGGAGATTTGCTTTCTATTTCAATATATATAACAACACTTTAACATTTCATGGTTTCCGGGAAGGAAATCTTTCAAGGTCTCTTTTATTTTAAAAGAATAAGCCTTCCCCCCCTGCTTTTTTTTCTTCCCTTACCTGGCTATCTGGACAACTTGAAATAAAAAAGGTGATGTGTTCATCTGCAGTTAGAAAACTTTCCATGTCACTGCACTGATGCACACACTGTTCCTTCTCTTTCTTAATTATGGTGACAGCTAATGGTAGGCAACAACACAGCAATTGAACTGAATCTTAAAGAAATGAATTTCTTACACCACTAAGAAGGAGTATACTGCACTGCTCTGCACCTGCAGGGAGCAAACGAGAAAAGCCGAAGCTGCAACTGAACCCCATCTGGCTACACAAAGCAAAGACAATAAAAAGTCTTTCTTCAGATATGTGGGGAGTCAAAATAAAAACAAGGGCAACATTGAACCCCTGCTAAACCAGCTGGGGTAGCTGAATATCAACACCTAGGAAAAAAGCCAATCTGCTTAATGATTTCTTTGCGTCAGTTTTTCACCAACCCAAAGGGACCACCCTGCCAAACATGATGCAGGATGACCAGGGTGAAGATGAATATATGCCCACCATTGGCATGGATCTTATGAGGGAGCATCTTGAGAGCCTGGACCCCCATAAATCAGCTGGTCCAGATAGGCTGCACCCAAGAGAGCTAAAGGAACTGGCAAACATCATAGCACAGCCATTGGCAAGGATATTCGAGAACTTGTGGTGCTCAGGTGAAGTATCTGAAGATTGGAAGAGGGCCAATGTGGTGCCCATCTTCAAGAAAGGGTGGAAAGAAGACCTGGAAAACTACAGGCCAATCAGTTTGACCTCAATCCCTGGGAAAATTTTGGAAAAAAATTATCAAAGAAACCATCTTGACAGGCTAACAGAAGGCAACATCCTGAAGGGTAGCCAGCACAGATTTGTTGTGGCTAGGTCTTGCTTGACCAATCTCATTTCCTTCTATGACCATGGGACATATCACCTGGACAAAAGGGAAGAGGTTGATGTAATATATTTGGACTTTAAAAAAGCCTTTGACCTGGTGCCCCATGATGTCCTTAAGGAAAAATTGGGCAACTACGGTCTCGACTACTCCAACGTCCACTGGCTGGGGAACTGGCTCCAAGGTCACACCCAGAGAGTGGTAGTTGACAGAATTGAATCAACATGGTCCTCAGTGATCAGTGGCATCCCCCAAGCCTCCGTTCTCAGACCTGTACTCTTGAATGTCTTCATAAACGATCTGAACACTGGTGTCAAAAGCAGACTGGACAAGTTCGCAGATGACACCAAACTTTGGTGGAAGAGTGTCCACACTTTAGATAGGCTGGTGATCCAGGCCAACCAGGATAGGCTTGCAAGGTAGGCAGATGAAAACCTGATGGCATTTTATACAAATAAATGTAAGGTGGTCCACCTTGGGAAAGAAAACGTGCATCACACTTATAGGCTCAGCAATGCTACACTTGCTAGCACCATGACTGAAAGAGACTTGGGGGTCATGATTGACTACAGGATGAACATGAGCCACCAATGCAATACTGCAGCTGGAAAAGCAAACAAAACTCTGGCTTGCATCTACTGATGCATCTCAAGCAAGACCCAGGACGTCATCCTCCAGCTGTACTTGGCCTTGGTGAGGCTGCAGTTGGAGTACTGCATCCAGTTTTGGGCTCCATAATTCAAAAATGATGTGGAGAAGCTTGAGAGAGTGCAGAGGAGAGCCACGCGCATGATCAGAGGGCAAGAGAACAGGCCTTATGAATAGAAGCTGAGAGCTATGGGACTCTTCAGCCTGGAGAAGCGCAGGCTCAGGGGTGACTTGGTGGCAGCCTATAAGTACATTAAGGGGTGTGCAGCAGGATCTGGGGAAACACCTGTTCACCAGAGCACCCCAGGGGATGACTAGGTCCAGCGGTCACAAACTCCTGCAAGACCATTTTAGGCTGGACATAAGGAAAAACTTCTTTACTGTCTGAGTCCCCTAGGCCTGGAAAAGACTCTCCCCAGAGATGGTGCAAGCACCTACTCTGGACACTTTCAAGAAACATTTGGTCATTTATTTTGCTGGAATCCTTTGACCCTAGCTGACTTCCTGCTCTTTGGGCAAGGGGCTGGACCTGATGATTTTATGATGTCCCTTCAAGCCCGGTCTATGAATCTATGAACCACTTCAAAAGTAGTTTAATTTCCAAGGTGTTATGGAATCTTCCTACAACAGATAAGGTAATAAATATTAGAAATATGAAATGACCTCTGTACTCATTCATTGAGTCTATACACTTTCAAGACATGAGTCTACAATAATACAGTCATTAATATACCTTCACAGCATATCAAGATAGTGAAAAGTGCCCATATCACAAGATTCTGCAGACTACATGGACAACTTGGGTTTGCATTTGTAATGCTCTGCTAAGGAGAATTACATATAAAGGAAAGAATCAGAAATTGATTCACTGCTCATTCAAGATATTGTTCTAAGATATTTGAGAAGGTGGTATTAAAACTTTCCAACTGTCATGCATAATAAGCAATGATGACCAATATTTGCATAAAAAACGCAAACCTAATAATCAGGAAAAGTTGCAGCTTCCTCCAGATAGATTATGTAAATGGAATAAAGTTTTACAAAATGTTCTTACCAGTTCATGTATACCGGGCCTAAGATCAAGGTCAAATTAATGAGCACACAGGTTTTGCACCACTGCTCCTCAAGCAAGCTGAAATCTCCTCTGAGACAGTAGAATGTCAGATATTTGTAAAGCAAATTCAGCTCTTTCCTTAACTCTTGGATGACCAGAATCAGGATGTCTCAGTATGATGTACTATACAATGAAAAATGCATTAGCCTGATCAACCAGGTGCTTGTGTATCCCACTGGTGAATGTGTTACATTAACCAGTACTGTGTTTAATCCACATAGCATATGGCTCTGTTAGAGCCCTAACTAAAGGGCCTGCAGCTCAAGCTGTGCAGATTCCTGTTTACAGCTGTGGCGAGCTGTGGTTCAATTCCCAGGATTGCTGCTGTGTTATACTTTCAAGGTAAATTTTAGAAGACCATTAACAGAAGGGGAAGTGAACAGAAATAGAGGTGAATGTAAATGCCTTACTATTACACCAACCTTTTCTTTTTCTTTCAGCAAAACTGCCCTGAAATGTAGTATGATTATATAATCACTCTAGTAATACTGGCTGTAGGTACATCATTGCCGGTACTGGCTATAGGTACTAAATATTTTATAAAAGGAACATATTTTTCTAACATGCTCAAACACTCAAACCAAACCAACTACTGTATATGCAACAAGACTTCTGCATTTAGGATCAATTGTTTAAAGCAAGTTTTAAGTACTTATTTACATGGCATCGATTCTACACATGGCATTGTGGAGTCAGGAGCCCAAGTCTAAATATATGGTTACCCTGTGTAATGATGACATTAGCCAATAAGCCCATTGGTTGGTTTCATCACCTTCCAAGTCTTCCTTACATCACTGTAATATCAAAGGTAACCCAAATGACTATTTATGTTGCATTAAACAGTCATTAGATATAATGCACATCCTCCCTCAGCACTGGGTTCAAGGAGCAAAACAAGGCTCCCTCTCTCCCAGGAGACTTCCCTCACATACGCACACTCTCATGGCCAGGTCTGTCACACACAAAACATTCAGAAATACCCTTGTGCCTCGGGTTTCAGACTGCCTGCCTATAGATGACAATCTGGGCAGCATTTACAGGCTGTGGACGTGCATAATGCTGCCCATTGAGAGAATGAGAGAGCCTTACACCCCTTCAGGTTGGAAACAGGTTGCTTTTTTAAAGTGAGAAGTGTATTTTGGGAGCAGCAGCCATGTAGGCATATAGGTTGAGTAGGCCCTAGTCCATTTTAATTTATAAATCCTGATTGTTTTTAAAAAGTATTTGTCTTGAATCTTTTTCCCTCAAGCAAGTCTCGGTGAAGCAATAGTTTTCTTTGGTCATAGCATATAGAAACGGCTAGGTATTCAAAGTGTCAAATGCCACTGGCATGCTGTCCGATTTGCAAGACTCAATTTACATATATGCATTTCCTTGCAGTTTGTAGGTACAAAGGTCAATTATTGCAGGCATAATTAACATTTCACTGCCAAAGCTGTTAAGCTATTCAGGCAGAATGAATTCCTAAAGAACAGGGCATGGTAACTAGATGCTGTCTGAAAGAATGAGTAATGAAATTCAGGAGCTGCAGGAACTTTGCTCACTTAAAATATTGTAGGCCTTACAGGGACTTCATTAGAGGAAATCTGAACTCCAACAATTAGATTTGTTGAATTCCATAGGGAAACCTGATGATCAGAAGAAACAAATAATCCAAAAACTACAGAAAAAGTAATTCTGGGGAAGATCCACATCTATTTAAGTCTTTGCAGCTCCCCAACTAAAAGGGTCCATAGAAATTGGGGCACAAAACAGTCTAAAAGCTCCCTCCTCTTATTGTTGGGGAAGAATATTTAAATGTATGTTCCTATCTCCTTCACAGCATATAGACATCTTTATGCAAATAGTTTAGCAAACAAAAGTACTTCAACACTATCTGGGAAAGAAGAAACACCAACAGTGGAAAACAGGGACACTGGTCTTGTCATGAGCACGAAATTCACCTACAAAAGGGGATGCTTAGCAACACAAAGTTTGATAACATCAGAAATTAAGCACTTAGTTCATGCAGCATGTGAATCACTGCTACTTGGTGTTCTAAGAAAACAGACCATAATAGAGCAGCCGAGGAACCTTGATGAATCAGCCACTAAAATTATCAAGAATAACAATTCTGGCCTCTTCGTTCGAGTGCTGTGAGATTCCGTCATTGGTACTGATTGCTTTGATTCCCAGACTGCCTGGTATGCTAGAATAAAGGCAATCCCCCCCAAAATAAGACTGTCCTGTAAAAAAGGATAATAGAGCAAAATTTAATTTTACACACTAGGCATGTCAAATCATTTATGTAAAAAACTTGGAGAGCAAGGACAATATTAGCTAACACAGCAGCCAATGCATGCCTTAAAAGGATTCATACAAAACTTTCTGTACTATAATCTGTTTTATTCTCAGATTGATAACAAAGATTGATAAGGTTATGGTCTACTCTAATGTCCCTTGTGAAGCGATCAGAAAAAAAATGTTCAGCTTCTCATCCAATGGACATTTTAAGCAGGTGAGCTAGTGATTCTTATGGGAGAAATATTGTTTGCTACCATTATTGTGCTTCAATTTGTCTTTCACCTGAAAAAGAAATCAGATTCACCTCTAAGTCTATATTCAGAGATCTTCACATCTGTAGAGGATTATATTTTTCAGTTATAGCTGAAAGTTTCAAACCTACTTTTATCCTCATACTGATCTTAAATCCTAATGCAATATGATCAAAATAGAAATCTAGATTTTCCCATTAAGATATTAGGGGGATATTTCATAATGCTCATACTTTCCTGAAAGGTCACTGCAGGGCATTAGTTCAGGTGACTGCAGTCTGGAAATAGAGAGAGGAGATATATTTTTTTAAGAATATATGGATTGGCCACTGAGCAGAAGAAATCACTGTTGTAAAGTGTTTGCCGAGTTTTTATGGGGGAAAAATAAACTGCCTGTTAAACAAACCCATTTTCATTCCTTGATGAGGCTTTACAAGTTTGGGTGATAAAGGCAACTGTGTTGATGCACTACATGTAGACTTCTCAAGGCATTTGTCTTAGTACCATGTGACAAAATTAGTCATATGCAATACCAATACAGTACAAGCTGTAAAAAGAACAGGCCAACTGACATCTAAAAAATAGTCAATAATGAGAAAACATCTTTCTGCTTGGGTGCTGCAGTAACTAGTACTAATTCCAACACTCTTCAACATAATTTGCTTAACTGAGGAGGTGGTGACTGGGGTAGCTGTCAGCAGGGTCCCATGTGTCATGACTGACCAGGATGGGGAAGCTACACATCTGTTCAAATTTTTTTTACCAATGATCTGGGAGTAAATATAAAATGCTACTAATAAAATCTGCATATGACAGAAAGATTGGTCGAATTATGGACAAGGGCAGAGCAATAACCATCTAGACCTAATCACAAAAAAAATCATTTTTGAATACACTGAAATTGTATGTCCAAGACCACAAAATGTAGACAATATCTAACTGCATGGAGAAAGATCTAGGGCTCATGATAGATAAACAACCAAACATGAAGGTTTAGTGTGATGCTGTGAGAGAAAAAAAGACTTGATGTGATCCAGGCGTGTAGGTTGTAGCCATGTTGGTCTAAGGACATAGGCAGACAAGGTTCCTTGGGTGAATCTGATATCTTTTATTAGACCAACCCAAATAGTTGGAAGATAATTATTAAGAAAGCTTTCGGGTTCAAAAACCCTTCATCAGGCTAAGGAAGTTTCAGCAGCTGGTGTGTGCTCTTCCTGGATGGTGTGAACAGGAATAGGGAGGTGATTTTACCACCGGGTATACAGTTGTGAGACTAATATTGGGGTTCACATCCCAAAGGAGGTTGACAAATTTGAGAAAATATGGATGACAGCTATAAAAATGGATTCAAGTTCTCAGGGAAATAGCTGATAGCAAGAGGCTGAAAGAGTTCAGTTTGTCTAGCTTATCAAAAAAGATAACTAAGGAGACCTGATTACAAGGGAAAGTACCACCATGTGAAGATTAGGGGGAAGAAAATACAGAGTAGTAAAGGGTTCTTTACTTTAGTATAAAAAAGACATAACAAGCCAGTGGTTGGAAACTGAAGCCAGACTACAGTAGGGCCACACTCTCCTCTGTCCAGCTGTCCATTCAGTTTGGAAATATTAAATGTTGGATTACATATTAGAGTCAATTACTAAAGGAAGTAGTAGACTCTCCATTATTTGATGTCTCCAAGTCTAGATGCCTTTTCAGAAACTCTTTCAGCAGAACTTGGGTATGGACTAACCTCAAAAGTAAGTTATTGGGTTCATTACAAGATAAATTAGTATAATACAACAATAGTTGACTGAATAGTCCCTTCTGGGTTTAAGCTCTCTACATCTTGCCTTTTGTGCATATTTATAGGTTGAGAATAAGGATGAGATGAATATACATGTGGATAACTTGTATGATATATCTACTACATGATAGCATGTTGGGCTATGCCTGAATTTATATATATTATTTCCAAAATTGCTCAGACTCCTGATGAAATAGCATCCCAGTAGCAGGTGGCAAAGTACTAAGAGAACAAAAACACATCAAAGACCTACTATAAGGAACATATATGAAAGATATAATGATTTAAAAGATGTTCCAGATGTTACTAATAGTGAACCGGTTGGCCACAGCCAAAAGGAGACTTTGGTAAAGTGAAATAAAGGGGGTGGGAGGGAATATATATATATATATATATACACACACACACACACAGACAGAGGGAGAGAGAGCAAAAAGCTATATCAAAATGGTCACCTGTGAATACGATGACTATATATTTATAATTTTTCATAAAAATCTTACAAAGTAAGGAGGGAGAAACCTAGCTCAATACACAGCTTATTCTGTCTGGTTTTCATGTTATATGATCCAGGTTTATACACTGAACTCATTCATCCAGGAAACAGTCTGAGCTGTAAAAGATTAGGTGACAGTCTCATTTACTCTAGTGTCCCTTTTGGAATGTGAAGTGCTATAACTGTTGTGCAAATGGGATATATTGTGTCCCATTCTGTTTTCAAAGCCTCATTTTCTGCTGTAAGAGAATAAGCAGCATAGGAATATACACAGGAGACATGGGATTTATAAGAGATCTCCACATGCTTAGGGATCTTTGTCTCTTCTGTGCCTTACATCCAACCCTTACCTTCTTGCTGCCCATGGAAAGCATCGCTGCTGCTACTTACGAATGCCCTTCCTGGGGCCAAGAAAACGTTCCAGATCCTAAAGGAGGACATGGTGTAAGCTATCTCAGACAGTCTACTAGCACAAAAATTCTCCATAATGTACGGGCCGGGAGCGACCCGAGCCCTTTTTCGTGCTGCACGCGGGCTGTGGCCAGCAGCCCGGGCACGCCGGGTTGGAGAGGGAAGGCCGTCAAGCTGGAATTAGGCACAAACGCGTAGTGGTAGTTTTAAAGATTGTTTACTTACACCGAGATGGCAGTGGTGCAGGCTGGAAAACTTGATTGGGTTGCGGTTACAGATAGAAAAGAAAACAAAACTCGAACCTGCAGGGCATGAGGGTACGTCGCAAAGGGTTCCGGCGACGGGAAGATGAAAAATACGAGGGTACGTCGCAAAGGGTTTCGGCGACGGGAAAATAAACCTGCAGGACTCGAACCCGGGTAGAAGAGCTCTGGGGCCGGTCGTAAGGGCTCACACGAAGTTTGCTAGGCTCCGTGGGTCCTTCTGTTCACTCACTCACACGAAGTTTGCTAGGTTCCGTGGGTCCAGTTCTCTTGCGTGCGGGAAGGGATACGTCTGGACTGCGCTCGGCGACGGGGAGAGGCTAGAGGTTGATCAGACCTCCGTTGCCTGCTTTAAATGCACTGGGTCCGTAAGGATCCGCAGCGCTTAGAGATCTTCACACAGCGTGAAGTCTCCTCCTCCCTTGTTTGTGGAGTCCTCCAACTTGGGCAGAAACCACTCAAGCCTTTTATATGGCTAGCAAGCCAATCACTAGCCGCCACGTGTGAATAATTTAGAACTGGACAATAATGGGACTTGAATTAGCATACAAATGGCGGGAACTCTTTGCAACGAGCATTTATGTGCTGCAACAAAGAAATGCACCCTGCAAAGAAAGCTTCAAATTGGCGGGAAATTCTCCCTTGCACCGGGGTTCTCTTTTGCAGCAGAAAACTCCACCGTGCAAGGAAGCTGCAATTTAGCGGGGACAATTTAGCAGTGCCGAAGCACACAAAAACAAAAATCACACCCTTTGGGTTGTGACACATAAAAATGCTTTAAAGGGTCCTATGGTCAAATCCTGCACAACTCCTTGAAAGGACACCAAACTATGGAGAAATGGGCAAAACCATATTTGTTTCTGTGATTTAAATAGTCCTCCATGCTTGACTCAATTTTGATCTCATGCTCATAAAAATCAGACAGCTTTACTGAGGTCAATCAAGCTATGCCAATGTAAGGTTGTGTCTAGATGGCACAAGACATCTGAGACGCTGCACACACATCCTGTGAGTGCTAGCTCCCCAGCAGAAGCAGTGTAGCCATGTTAGTGCAACACCCAGTGTTTCCAGTAGAGAAGTGAGTATGTGTAATGTGGTCATGGCATGTGCCCAACAATTTTTCCTTGTGTCATATAAATCAGGGGTGCCCAACATCTGGCCTCTGGGCCACAACTAGCCCACAGGGACCCCCACAGGACTAACAATTTAGCAGACAGGAAGCAGTGGTAACATTACTTGCCATTCCCCAGCTGTCAAATTTCTGGTTTCACAGGGAGTGCGTTGGGCTAGGTAGTGTGGCTTGCATGCTAGATCGGGTGTGTGGGGCCAGAACTGCCGTGGGGCAGTATGAGAGGATCCTGGGCACATGGGGCCTGATCTGAGTAGCATGAGACTGAATACAGGTACAGAGGGCTGATCCAGGTGCACGGGGCCCAATCCAAGCAGTGCAGAGCAAGATATGGGTGTGCAGGGCCCAATCCAGGTGCTATGAGGCACAATCCAGGTGTGGAAGGACAATCCAGGTGGTGTGACATGAGATCCAGGTTCATGGGGCCCAATCTGGCCAGAGCTTGACTGGATATGGGCAGTACAAAGTGGGTTCTGGGCACAGAGGGCCCAATACAGGCAGTACAGGGCCAGACCTGGGCACGTGGGGCCCAGTCAGTGCACTGACCCCAGAGAGCTGGCCTGCATCAGCCCATGCCACTCATCCAACTCACAGGCCCAAAAGGTTGTGCACCACTGATATAGATGACCCCCAAATGGTGAAAGTAGAACGAGGTTCCAAGCTTCTTATGGTGCATTTATTTAAGTATGTATACCTAATGTTAGGCATTTGGATAATCCGCATTTAAAGCAGCAAAATAAATATTATAAAAGTAGCCTCATATTCAGGAGTGTGGAGGACTCACAATTCCCTTAAGCATCGCTGGATAGACATATGATACAGTTCACCAGTAATATCTTGCCTAAAGAAGTTGTCTTCACAGTGCCAATACTTATTTGCCATTTAATCCTTCCTGGGAACCTCCCTTTTACTTTCTCCAACTGAAAGACAAAAAAGGCTTCAAAAGCATTTGGGGATAATATCCACCCCACCAAGGAAAAGCTATTTTCCTCATAGCATTTCTCCTCTGGAATACTGGCTATTCCATCAGGAGAATGGAATACTTACTTCACGTCTCAATTTCAGTGGTCTTTTCAAAACCCCAGTTGTATTATATAATAATGCAATTTTACCAGCATAAGGTATACAATCACATTGGTAATGTGAGAGAAAAATTCCCTTATGCAGTCCCTCAGAAACACAGACCTCTCCAAAGCTTTGAAGGGGCAAAGAAGTCAAGTAATTTTCGATATGAAACAATACTTCAGCTGCAGCAATCATTTCAGGAGTCTTGGTGATTGCATTGATTTTCGTTCTTTAGCTTGCCCTTGTTTGTCTTTCAATACTGCATCCAAACATTAATTCTTCATCTTGGTTGACTGATAACATCTTTTTTACTTACTTAAGAATATGTCTTGTGTTTCCTGATACATTAAGGGAAATATTTGCAGGCAGTTGCTCTGGGCTTTGGCCACACAACATTAACTGAAATTAATAGAAGGTATATAATGCCAAATCCCTATGCCAGACTTCGGGGCTCTGCCAACTGAATTACTCCAGTATGAAAATGGTTGAATCATAATCTAACGCCTATCAAAAACCAAATGGAAAGGAGTAATGATATCTGCTCCTATTTCAAAGCTTAGAAGGGGCAATCCTGGGGCCACATGACCCAGGCCATGCCACTGAACCCCAAGAAGAACCTCTAAAGAAATGTCAGTCATGTTTCTATGGGCAGAACTCAAGTAGATGTAGAAAGGATGCCCAAGGTGGCATGAACTATGCATCCGGTAGTAGTGTAAAAATAGGGCTTCTGAACATAGATTCATAAAGTCGGAAGGGACCTCAGTGGGCCATCTAGTCCGACCCCCTGCCCCTGGCAGGAAGAAAAGAGTCACCAACCCTGGGGTCATGTGATCCCAGCCAGGTGCCTGTCACACTTGTGGTGCTGAAAGAGTCTATAGTACTTTTCTGTAAGGTTAGGAGATATGTCAGTGTCCTGGCCAGTTCAAGTTTAGGATTTAAACTTTGTTAAACCTAGTTTTGCAGGCAGTTTCACTTCCACTTCTTTTTCACTTTTTTGGCAAGAACTGTATTCAGTGTTAAAATAGCTGTTTGATTCCACCCCATACTGATCCTACATGCATTCAGTGGTGGGTGAAGTTATCTCTATATATCCCTGATTTTGTTCTGTAGCTCTCACTGTGCTATCTTAGCACCTCACAGAGGTGTTGTGAGACTTAATTAGTTTATGCTGGTGAAGTGCATGGAGATAGCCAGATGAAAGGTGGGTAGTGTAAATTCCATAAGGAAGCTAAAATCGTTTTAATAGAAATTATTATAAGGGTAGTCAATGCAGAAAATTAATCATGTTTGATGCATGCCCTTGATTTTACCAAATTTATATTATTGTATTCACGGCATACATAAGCTAGTGGGAATCCTCAAACATTAATGGAAACAGTTTATTTTCTGGATTCTGAAAAGTTGAGTCTGTAGAGACACAATATGCTGCAAATGCACATGCTGGGTTCACACCACTCATCTGTGCTTTCAAAGATAAACTGTTCAGCAGAACAGAATAGAAAGAATCAAAAGGAAGCCACAAGAGTAAATTATTAATCTCCTTCACATCAGAAGGTTAGGTACTTCTCAACATCTATCACCTAAACAACTTTTAGTCAGTTTACCAATGGTAATTTACTAAATTTTAGCAAAGTACATATTCAGTTATGAGCACGTTCAAAGAAACCAACTTCTTTCTTTCTAGATGAGTTAGTCAAGCCTAAAAGATTTTTTTTCTGACCATCATATGCATCACCAAATTAAACCACTGCAGTTCTCAGGTTAGTGTTTATCAGCATTTTTTAACTTCTGTTCCTCAACGCTCAGAATACATATAACACCCCTGCCCCTCCATAGATAAACCTGAACACTGCAGTCATTGAAAGCAAGATGAAAATAGAGCTTTTTGTTTGCAAAGAGTTTAGATCATAAATCTAAAGGCAACAGATAAAAACAGTTAACAAGCAAATTAAAAAAATATTTAAACAAGTTAAGTTTATGGGCTAATAAGTAATTCTGATACAGAAAAATGGGTGGCAGTAAGACTAAGGACCACAAGTATAGCACTGTCGACTATAAAAAGAAAGACCTCTGAGGAATACAGATCAGGGAAAACACTTGTGGGTGAGTATACATGATGCACGCTACCATCTGGGTAGTTTTTGGCAGCAGCAAAAGCAAATATGGATTTGAAGGAATGGACTGTTATACTTATACTATATGTAATGTATTATAGATAGCAAAGTAGAGACTGCTGTAGTTAAGGTTGACCTCTAACTTCCATTTTATTTCATATTTTGTTACTTCTTCAGATCCTTTCCAGATCCCTTTTTTGAAGAGAAAACCATTCAAATTTTGTAGATAGAACAGTAAGAAATACCTTTCCCCAATATCTTAGGAAAACTCATACCATGACTAAAAAAGGTATGGAAAAGATCTTATTGTAAAGTACTGCTGCAATCAAGAATTCATAACAAGAGGAAAAAATTCATTTAATATAAGCAGAGCCCAGCAACTGCAGGGTGTTTGACTCAATACATGTTGTTTTCTCCCTCAGCCCGCTTAACCCAGTTATTCTCACAGTAGAAGATGCCTTGGGGTATGGTTTTTCACAAAGCAGTGCCAGTCTATCTGGTAGTCACGCTCAAAAGAGAGGTTTGGGTTTAGTAACTTTCCAAACTATAACCTGGCCAGAAACAAAACTCAATTTGCTACTAATAAAGTTTCATACTAACATAAATGTCTCAAATGTCTCCAATGTATCTGAAAAAAAAATTGTATAAACACTCTTGAATATTTTATTTATTTACATATTTTATACTAAAAATTGTCTCTACTCCATCCAGCTGTACATATTGGTATTAAAAAATAGCCAGCTCTCTTGTTATCCATGCATCACTGTAACCCTCTCCTCTCTCATTCCTTCTATCTGTTCACCAAACTTGCCCTTTTGTGCTGCGCATGGGTTGGTACAGTGGGTGCCACGGGAAAGCTGAGGTTATTCAACGGAAACGTAAAGGGTGATCACAAGCTAGGGATAATTTCAATTATAAAACAAAATTAAATTTCCAAAGAGGTGAAGAAATGAAGGGCGCTTACACAAGTTACATTTTTCGCATGATTGGGCCCCTGAAAGCGCTCTAGAGCCATAATGTGACACATGAATGACACGTGCCTCCGGCGGCTAAGGGGGCACTGTGGCTCT
Organism: Alligator sinensis; assembly: GCF_000455745.1. Taxonomy (NCBI): domain Eukaryota; kingdom Metazoa; phylum Chordata; order Crocodylia; family Alligatoridae; genus Alligator; species Alligator sinensis. Next base: position 707,673 of record NW_005842786.1, on the reverse strand, counting down.
GGCAGCAGTGGGACAATGACAGCAGCAAACAGGGAGCTCCTGCAGATGTTGCCAGCACTGTCAGCGGTGGGGGGGTGGCGAGTGGTGACTGCCCACAGGCGCTGCTGATGGTGTCGGCGGCGCCTTTTCGTAGAGGGTGCACCACCACACTCAGGGGGTGCACGTGCACCCTCATGCACCCCCTAGGCGTCGCCAGTGATGTGACATGTGCAGTTTGTGCATGGCTGCAGAGTACTTTTAAAATGGCCGATCAGTGAAAAATTAACCCGCCTTAAATGAAATATAAGATGAAGGCGCTCTACTTTAGAGTGCCATATGGAACTTGTGTTCCCTAGGGACAATTTTTTGTGCACTGCAGGCTGGGCCAATGCAGCCCAGCTGTCAGCAGGGGGACAGTAGGGAGAAGAAGAAAGTAGCACTGAGCTGCTGACTGGGCTTTGCCACCTGGCTGGAGCTGGAGGAGGGGAGGGTGGAACAGAGCCCCCCACCCTGCTGCCCCTCACAGCTACCCCAGGCAAGGTGAGCGGCTCTGTTCCACCCCTTGCCCTTGCTCAGGCCGGGCTGCTCATTTTCCCCATCTGCTTTGCCCAGCCTGAACTGGAGGAGTTGGAGCAGAGCCCTATCACCTTATGGACCCAGGCCAACTCCCCACCAGTACCTCAGCTGGGGTAGCTGTGGGGTGGGGGGCAGGAGGCGGGACAGCTCTGTTCCACTGCCTTGTCAGCTCCAACTAGGCAGCAAAGCCCAGGCAGCAGCTCAGTGTTGCTTGCTTCTGCCTCTCCCTTCCTCTCTGCTGGCAGCCCTGGAGCTGGGGGCCGGGGGGTAGGGCTGGGGAGTTCAGCACCCTCCTTGGAGGCTGATGGAGTGCCTCCACCTGCTGGCCAGGGCTGGTGCAAGCAGGCTCAATCCCCCCTGACCCAACAAGTGAACATCTATTGGGTTGGGGGGGCTGCTCTAACTCATGGCGCTTTATGTAAAACACCATGAGCATGTCCAGACAAGCGCAGCCATGTGGTATGTGGTACCACAAACATGCCTGCAGTACGACATGCTGCACAGTCAGGTGTTCTCTATGCAGCATGTGCTGCTCCGCTTTTTTTTCCATGTGTTTTTTTGACCGCTGGATATCCAAGGGCCAAAAAAACCCACAGAAAAAAAAAAGCAGAGCAGCACACACCTGGGCATGTGCCTTTCAAAAGTGGAGTGGGGCCATGGCTGCCAGCCAGGCTTTGCCCGGCAGGTTCACCATTGCTGCAGCCCTGGGAGGCTCCCAGGGAAGGCTGCTGGGGCCAGCGCAATGCTGTCCTCAGCTCCCTCTCCTACCCCTGGGGTAAAGCGCACATGGCACTGGTGTTTCTCGGAGACAAGTAGCTGCGGCACAAGATGCACCACTGCTACTTGTCCCCAGGGAACCAAACAAACACACTCGTCTGGATGGAGTCCATAATGTAGATGGGGGTCTGAATACCTGTCTGTACCCCATAAGTGAAAGAAGAGGATGGGGGAAGGGGATCAGAGAGGAACTGCAAATTATTTGCCTCCAGGTCCAAAAACATGCATCATTAATTCACATGTGGATTTTCACTAAGGTTTGTGGGTGGTGTTTAAACTGCCCTTAGTGAGTACAACAGCAGTGAGTTATCATTTAATTTGTTTGGCCACTTGGGAATGTGAATGTGAGGTTGTTAGGAACTTTGTGACCACACTGTAAGTGTGTCTACACACTGTAAGGGTTAAATCTTTGCTCCATGGCTCAAGCCTAGTGGGTCCAGCCATGCCTTTGTTGACACAAGGCTGCTGCTGTCTCCAGAACTTGGGCAGCAGACAGCAGCCACCACGGGGAAGCCAGTAGAGTGCATGAAAATCTGTGCCGCTTCTACCAGTGCAATCCCAGCTATTAAAAGGGGCTCGTGGCAGCTAGCTGGGAGTATGGGCATGTTTCTGAGGTCATCCAGAAGAAGGATATATTGTATAAACCGCACCCAGCTCTTGCTAACGCGGTCTGCCGGCTGTGCTTAAGGGTTACCCCCATGAACAACCATGACCTTTGGCTCTGTAAGCAGTTCCTATCCACTTTATATTATATTGCCTTGTCTCCTGTTCCCTTTGCCTCTCTTTTTCAGTCTCCGTTTTGTTACTCCTTATACCTGACTCCTGACTGTCTCATTTCCTAACTCTCCCACTACAGTTCTTGACATCAGCTTGTCTTTTTTGGCTTCCCAATTTTGTCTCTTGAACTCTAGCTTGCCTCTTGGTGTTAACCCCCAGCTTAACATCCCAGTTACCGACCTTCAGCACCAGACCTGATGTGGTATCCTGGATCTGCCTCTTGACCTTTGGCTTCTGATCTTTGTCTACAGTCCTACCACTCACTTGGGGTCCTTGGTTTTTATCAGTCAACCAAGCTATCCAAACTAATGGTAATATGCACTAAATGAAGATTTACCGATTCTCTTTATAGTGTTAAAAGTTATAAACCATTTCCTAGTGTTCAAAACCAAATACTCAGTCTGATAATATTTTATACTTGATCCACCTCTCAGTCAAGAGAAAGAATGACATTAAAATATTGAGTGGAAATGGCCAATTAGCTGCTCATTAGAAGCTGCAGTGCTGCTTTGATACCTCATCAATTTAGTGGACCATATGAATATTGCTCTTTGAACATTTTAATGGGTACTAATAAATGAATTATTTCCTTGTCAAATTTAGGCACCAGCATAACCGTATCATCTGCACCTAGAGCACAGGAGGTTTAAGCTGCCTTCACTGCTATATGCAACAATGATTACAAGTTTGTCTTACTTGTAGGACACCTATATAACAATTGTAAATATAAAATGATGTTCAAACTTACAGATTCACTCAATTTACAAGCAGCTTAGTGGAGGTTAGGGTTTAGATGAGGTAACAGGATGGACCTGACTAAACAAAATGGTGAAAACTAACATTACATTTCAAGGTTCAATTGAAAGATCATGATAATTATCATATTCTTATTCAAGCAAATGCTGGAAACCACACAAATGCAAAAAGGAGAAAGATGTTGCTTAAATGAAAAAGGAAGGGCAATTAAGATATCAGTCGCTTGGAAAGATGGTATTTTCATTAAAATATAATTTTACAGCCCAGGAGAAAAAAGTAGATTAAGAGGAAAATTTCAGAGTTCCTGCATTATTTTGAGAAAAGGAAAAAATGGTCAAAGAAAGTAAATCTGGTTGAAAAACTTTAAAAAACTGCATTTTTAAATTTGTAATAAAAAGACTGCGGTACATTAAACCCACTGACAGTATGGGCTATACATATTTGAATACATATGCATGGGCAAGTAAGTAATTTAAATATTAAGTCTGGTTTTATTACCAGTCTTTAAACCTGTGTGTGATTATCAACTGCTAGAAATCGTTGATTTGGATTCATTTTTCTGTCTCAGTGCATTAATTTGACTTTAAAGTGCTATGCTATTGATTTTCTTCCTTTTCCCTTGCACAGCGCTCCATCAAGACTATTTGGCTCTTTTCTTGATCTCATTACAAGTCTGAAGAGTGTATTTCCCCTATCACATAGGATACCGGTGATCCTAAAATGACTCAATGTATCAGTTTATACCGTTCTACAAGCAAATGGGGCACGATACAATGGTATAAAAAAGAAGCTGTATACAGTAAATTTGCCCCAGTTGACCTTTCAATCAGATGGTGAGTAGCAATGGAACTTCAGGGTCACGCGTTCATATGCCATTGTTTTACACTTGTGCCAAGTCATTACAATGCTGTCCCATAATCAGAGATGAAGAGTCCATATCCGCGTGGCACTGACATAAATGACCACACTGATCTGGTCAGCCCTGAGGGGCTTAATGTTAGACTATTTCCTGACTACCATTTTTTCTTACATGGAAAGGATATGCAATGAATGGAAGGACCAGTTTGCACTAGAAAATTATTTTTTACTCCTCGGACCTGAAGAAGAATATCTTACATTCGAAACCTTGTCTAACACCATCCCAGCTATACAGTTGGTTCAATAAAAGATATCACCCTAAGAAATCCTTGCCTCTCTATATAATAAAAGGCACTGCAACACTGAAGTAACTTTATGGGACAACCAATGTCAGATTATTAATGTAAAATAAGATTAAATGACCAGACTAGAATTAGTCATAAATTGGAAGACCTTAATCTTTCTCTACATAGTACAATATGCAATCTTTAAGCTTTGTGACAATGACCATTAGTTTTAAGGGAGGAGTTCACAGCTAAAGAAGAAAACCTGCAGCAGTCAGCAATACTTCACTGAAACCAGTTTACTGTATTTTGTAATATTTGTGCTTACACTACAAAGAAATGTATTGGCTATTTATAGTTTATTCACATTAAGTACTCAGGGTTCCACAAAAAATTATGGCTTCAGCTCCACTGAAACTCCAGGCATCATCACATAAGTTTGCCACCCAGAAAATCTGGAATTAGAACCAAGAGACAAAACTAGGTTTAGTTCAATTAAAATTCTCCTTATTGCACAAGACACCACCTATGCAAAAAGTTTCAGAGAGAGCTCCTGCTTCACCTCATGCTAAACAGGCAAGATGTTGAAATCGTAAAGTCATACGATTGATGACGGAAGTCATACCAGCATTTATGTCTTTCTTGCACTGGAAGTAAAAGGGTTCATTTTTAATCAATAAAATATGTGAAGTTATCGGAGCCATCCATCATTCTCCCTTTTCCAATGATCCGATTTGACAAGGCAAATTTTTACATCCATGATACCTCAGCCCATATCAACAGAATCTATGGATAATTAAATACTAAAGCATGATAAATAATTCATTTTCAATTTCATCTCTTCTTATTGCCTCCTGTTCTCAAAGTCCCTGTACTATTAAAAATCTCTTCTTATAAAAACAAACAAACATATATATATATATATATATATATATATATATATATATATATATATATATATATATATATATATATATATATATATATATATATATATATATATATATATATATATATATATATATATATATATATATATATATATATATATATATATATATATATATATATATATATATATATATATATATATATATATATATATATATATATATATATATATATATATATATATATATATATATATATATATATATATATATATATATATATATATATATATATATATATATATATATATATATATATATATATATATATATATATATATATATATATATATATATATATATATATATATATATATATATATATATATATATATATATATATATATATATATATATATATATATATATATATATATATATATATATATATGTTTGTTTGTTTTTATAAGAAGAGATTTTTAATAGTACAGGGACTTTGAGAACAGGAGGCAATAAGAAGAGATGAAATTGAAAATGAATTATTTATCATGCTTTAGTATTTAATTATCCATAGATTCTGTTGATATGGGCTGAGGTATCATGGATGTAAAAATTTGCCTTGTCAAATCGGATCATTGGAAAAGGGAGAATGATGGATGGCTCCGATAACTTCACATATTTTATTGATTAAAAATGAACCCTTTTACTTCCAGTGCAAGAAAGACATAAATGCTGGTATGACTTCCGTCATCAATCGTATGACTTTACGATTTCAACATCTTGCCTGTTTAGCATGAGGTGAAGCAGGAGCTCTCTCTGAAACTTTTTGCATAGGTGGTGTCTTGTGCAATAAGGAGAATTTTAATTGAACTAAACCTAGTTTTGTCTCTTGGTTCTAATTCCAGATTTTCTGGGTGGCAAACTTATGTGATGATGCCTGGAGTTTCAGTGGAGCTGAAGCCATAATTTTTTGTGGAACCCTGAGTACTTAATGTGAATAAACTATAAATAGCCAATACATTTCTTTGTAGTGTAAGCACAAATATTACAAAATACAGTAAACTGGTTTCAGTGAAGTATTGCTGACTGCTGCAGGTTTTCTTCTTTAGCTGTGAACTCCTCCCTTAAAACTAATGGTCATTGTCACAAAGCTTAAAGATTGCATATTGTACTATGTAGAGAAAGATTAAGGTCTTCCAATTGATGACTAATTCTAGTCTGGTCATTTAATCTTATTTTACATTAATAATCTGACATTGGTTGTCCCATAAAGTTACTTCAGTGTTGCAGTGCCTTTTATTATATAGAGAGGCAAGGATTTCTTAGGGTGATATCTTTTATTGAACCAACTGTATAGCTGGGATGGTGTTAGACAAGGTTTCGAATGTAAGATATTCTTCTTCAGGTCCGAGGAGTAAAAAATAATTTTCTAGTGCAAACTGGTCCTTCCATTCATTGCATATCCTTTCCATGTAAGAAAAAATGGTAGTCAGGAAATAGTCTAACATTAAGCCCCTCAGGGCTGACCAGATCAGTGTGGTCATTTATGTCAGTGCCACGCGGATATGGACTCTTCATCTCTGATTATGGGACAGCATTGTAATGACTTGGCACAAGTGTAAAACAATGGCATATGAACGCGTGACCCTGAAGTTCCATTGCTACTCACCATCTGATTGAAAGGTCAACTGGGGCAAATTTACTGTATACAGCTTCTTTTTTATACCATTGTATCGTGCCCCATTTGCTTGTAGAACGGTATAAACTGATACATTGAGTCATTTTAGGATCACCGGTATCCTATGTGATAGGGGAAATACACTCTTCAGACTTGTAATGAGATCAAGAAAAGAGCCAAATAGTCTTGATGGAGCGCTGTGCAAGGGAAAAGGAAGAAAATCAATAGCATAGCACTTTAAAGTCAAATTAATGCACTGAGACAGAAAAATGAATCCAAATCAACGATTTCTAGCAGTTGATAATCACACACAGGTTTAAAGACTGGTAATAAAACCAGACTTAATATTTAAATTACTTACTTGCCCATGCATATGTATTCAAATATGTATAGCCCATACTGTCAGTGGGTTTAATGTACCGCAGTCTTTTTATTACAAATTTAAAAATGCAGTTTTTTAAAGTTTTTCAACCAGATTTACTTTCTTTGACCATTTTTTCCTTTTCTCAAAATAATGCAGGAACTCTGAAATTTTCCTCTTAATCTACTTTTTTCTCCTGGGCTGTAAAATTATATTTTAATGAAAATACCATCTTTCCAAGCGACTGATATCTTAATTGCCCTTCCTTTTTCATTTAAGCAACATCTTTCTCCTTTTTGCATTTGTGTGGTTTCCAGCATTTGCTTGAATAAGAATATGATAATTATCATGATCTTTCAATTGAACCTTGAAATGTAATGTTAGTTTTCACCATTTTGTTTAGTCAGGTCCATCCTGTTACCTCATCTAAACCCTAACCTCCACTAAGCTGCTTGTAAATTGAGTGAATCTGTAAGTTTGAACATCATTTTATATTTACAATTGTTATATAGGTGTCCTACAAGTAAGACAAACTTGTAATCATTGTTGCATATAGCAGTGAAGGCAGCTTAAACCTCCTGTGCTCTAGGTGCAGATGATACGGTTATGCTGGTGCCTAAATTTGACAAGGAAATAATTCATTTATTAGTACCCATTAAAATGTTCAAAGAGCAATATTCATATGGTCCACTAAATTGATGAGGTATCAAAGCAGCACTGCAGCTTCTAATGAGCAGCTAATTGGCCATTTCCACTCAATATTTTAATGTCATTCTTTCTCTTGACTGAGAGGTGGATCAAGTATAAAATATTATCAGACTGAGTATTTGGTTTTGAACACTAGGAAATGGTTTATAACTTTTAACACTATAAAGAGAATCGGTAAATCTTCATTTAGTGCATATTACCATTAGTTTGGATAGCTTGGTTGACTGATAAAAACCAAGGACCCCAAGTGAGTGGTAGGACTGTAGACAAAGATCAGAAGCCAAAGGTCAAGAGGCAGATCCAGGATACCACATCAGGTCTGGTGCTGAAGGTCGGTAACTGGGATGTTAAGCTGGGGGTTAACACCAAGAGGCAAGCTAGAGTTCAAGAGACAAAATTGGGAAGCCAAAAAAGACAAGCTGATGTCAAGAACTGTAGTGGGAGAGTTAGGAAATGAGACAGTCAGGAGTCAGGTATAAGGAGTAACAAAACGGAGACTGAAAAAGAGAGGCAAAGGGAACAGGAGACAAGGCAATATAATATAAAGTGGATAGGAACTGCTTACAGAGCCAAAGGTCATGGTTGTTCATGGGGGTAACCCTTAAGCACAGCCGGCAGACCGCGTTAGCAAGAGCTGGGTGCGGTTTATACAATATATCCTTCTTCTGGATGACCTCAGAAACATGCCCATACTCCCAGCTAGCTGCCACGAGCCCCTTTTAATAGCTGGGATTGCACTGGTAGAAGCGGCACAGATTTTCATGCACTCTACTGGCTTCCCCGTGGTGGCTGCTGTCTGCTGCCCAAGTTCTGGAGACAGCAGCAGCCTTGTGTCAACAAAGGCATGGCTGGACCCACTAGGCTTGAGCCATGGAGCAAAGATTTAACCCTTACAGTGTGTAGACACACTTACAGTGTGGTCACAAAGTTCCTAACAACCTCACATTCACATTCCCAAGTGGCCAAACAAATTAAATGATAACTCACTGCTGTTGTACTCACTAAGGGCAGTTTAAACACCACCCACAAACCTTAGTGAAAATCCACATGTGAATTAATGATGCATGTTTTTGGACCTGGAGGCAAATAATTTGCAGTTCCTCTCTGATCCCCTTCCCCCATCCTCTTCTTTCACTTATGGGGTACAGACAGGTATTCAGACCCCCATCTACATTATGGACTCCATCCAGACGAGTGTGTTTGTTTGGTTCCCTGGGGACAAGTAGCAGTGGTGCATCTTGTGCCGCAGCTACTTGTCTCCGAGAAACACCAGTGCCATGTGCGCTTTACCCCAGGGGTAGGAGAGGGAGCTGAGGACAGCATTGCGCTGGCCCCAGCAGCCTTCCCTGGGAGCCTCCCAGGGCTGCAGCAATGGTGAACCTGCCGGGCAAAGCCTGGCTGGCAGCCATGGCCCCACTCCACTTTTGAAAGGCACATGCCCAGGTGTGTGCTGCTCTGCTTTTTTTTTTCTGTGGGTTTTTTTGGCCCTTGGATATCCAGCGGTCAAAAAAACACATGGAAAAAAAAGCGGAGCAGCACATGCTGCATAGAGAACACCTGACTGTGCAGCATGTCGTACTGCAGGCATGTTTGTGGTACCACATACCACATGGCTGCGCTTGTCTGGACATGCTCATGGTGTTTTACATAAAGCGCCATGAGTTAGAGCAGCCCCCCCAACCCAATAGATGTTCACTTGTTGGCGAGTGGTGACTGCCCACAGGCGCTGCTGATGGTGTCGGCGGCGCCTTTTCGTAGAGGGTGCACCACCACACTCAGGGGGTGCACGTGCACCCTCATGCACCCCCTAGGCGTCGCCAGTGATGTGACATGTGCAGTTTGTGCATGGCTGCAGAGTACTTTTAAAATGGCCGATCAGTGAAAAATTAACCCGCCTTAAATGAAATATAAGATGAAGGCGCTCTACTTTAGAGTGCCATATGGAACTTGTGTTCCCTAGGGACAATTTTTTGTGCACTGCAGGCTGGGCCAATGCAGCCCAGCTGTCAGCAGGGGGACAGTAGGGAGAAGAAGAAAGTAGCACTGAGCTGCTGACTGGGCTTTGCCACCTGGCTGGAGCTGGAGGAGGGGAGGGTGGAACAGAGCCCCCCACCCTGCTGCCCCTCACAGCTACCCCAGGCAAGGTGAGCGGCTCTGTTCCACCCCTTGCCCTTGCTCAGGCCGGGCTGCTCATTTTCCCCATCTGCTTTGCCCAGCCTGAACTGGAGGAGTTGGAGCAGAGCCCTATCACCTTATGGACCCAGGCCAACTCCCCACCAGTACCTCAGCTGGGGTAGCTGTGGGGTGGGGGGCAGGAGGCGGGACAGCTCTGTTCCACTGCCTTGTCAGCTCCAACTAGGCAGCAAAGCCCAGGCAGCAGCTCAGTGTTGCTTGCTTCTGCCTCTCCCTTCCTCTCTGCTGGCAGCCCTGGAGCTGGGGGCCGGGGGGTAGGGCTGGGGAGTTCAGCACCCTCCTTGGAGGCTGATGGAGTGCCTCCACCTGCTGGCCAGGGCTGGTGCAAGCAGGCTCAATCCCCCCTGACCCAACAAGTGAACATCTATTGGGTTGGGGGGGCTGCTCTAACTCATGGCGCTTTATGTAAAACACCATGAGCATGTCCAGACAAGCGCAGCCATGTGGTATGTGGTACCACAAACATGCCTGCAGTACGACATGCTGCACAGTCAGGTGTTCTCTATGCAGCATGTGCTGCTCCGCTTTTTTTTCCATGTGTTTTTTTGACCGCTGGATATCCAAGGGCCAAAAAAACCCACAGAAAAAAAAAAGCAGAGCAGCACACACCTGGGCATGTGCCTTTCAAAAGTGGAGTGGGGCCATGGCTGCCAGCCAGGCTTTGCCCGGCAGGTTCACCATTGCTGCAGCCCTGGGAGGCTCCCAGGGAAGGCTGCTGGGGCCAGCGCAATGCTGTCCTCAGCTCCCTCTCCTACCCCTGGGGTAAAGCGCACATGGCACTGGTGTTTCTCGGAGACAAGTAGCTGCGGCACAAGATGCACCACTGCTACTTGTCCCCAGGGAACCAAACAAACACACTCGTCTGGATGGAGTCCATAATGTAGATGGGGGTCTGAATACCTGTCTGTACCCCATAAGTGAAAGAAGAGGATGGGGGAAGGGGATCAGAGAGGAACTGCAAATTATTTGCCTCCAGGTCCAAAAACATGCATCATTAATTCACATGTGGATTTTCACTAAGGTTTGTGGGTGGTGTTTAAACTGCCCTTAGTGAGTACAACAGCAGTGAGTTATCATTTAATTTGTTTGGCCACTTGGGAATGTGAATGTGAGGTTGTTAGGAACTTTGTGACCACACTGTAAGTGTGTCTACACACTGTAAGGGTTAAATCTTTGCTCCATGGCTCAAGCCTAGTGGGTCCAGCCATGCCTTTGTTGACACAAGGCTGCTGCTGTCTCCAGAACTTGGGCAGCAGACAGCAGCCACCACGGGGAAGCCAGTAGAGTGCATGAAAATCTGTGCCGCTTCTACCAGTGCAATCCCAGCTATTAAAAGGGGCTCGTGGCAGCTAGCTGGGAGTATGGGCATGTTTCTGAGGTCATCCAGAAGAAGGATATATTGTATAAACCGCACCCAGCTCTTGCTAACGCGGTCTGCCGGCTGTGCTTAAGGGTTACCCCCATGAACAACCATGACCTTTGGCTCTGTAAGCAGTTCCTATCCACTTTATATTATATTGCCTTGTCTCCTGTTCCCTTTGCCTCTCTTTTTCAGTCTCCGTTTTGTTACTCCTTATACCTGACTCCTGACTGTCTCATTTCCTAACTCTCCCACTACAGTTCTTGACATCAGCTTGTCTTTTTTGGCTTCCCAATTTTGTCTCTTGAACTCTAGCTTGCCTCTTGGTGTTAACCCCCAGCTTAACATCCCAGTTACCGACCTTCAGCACCAGACCTGATGTGGTATCCTGGATCTGCCTCTTGACCTTTGGCTTCTGATCTTTGTCTACAGTCCTACCACTCACTTGGGGTCCTTGGTTTTTATCAGTCAACCAAGCTATCCAAACTAATGGTAATATGCACTAAATGAAGATTTACCGATTCTCTTTATAGTGTTAAAAGTTATAAACCATTTCCTAGTGTTCAAAACCAAATACTCAGTCTGATAATATTTTATACTTGATCCACCTCTCAGTCAAGAGAAAGAATGACATTAAAATATTGAGTGGAAATGGCCAATTAGCTGCTCATTAGAAGCTGCAGTGCTGCTTTGATACCTCATCAATTTAGTGGACCATATGAATATTGCTCTTTGAACATTTTAATGGGTACTAATAAATGAATTATTTCCTTGTCAAATTTAGGCACCAGCATAACCGTATCATCTGCACCTAGAGCACAGGAGGTTTAAGCTGCCTTCACTGCTATATGCAACAATGATTACAAGTTTGTCTTACTTGTAGGACACCTATATAACAATTGTAAATATAAAATGATGTTCAAACTTACAGATTCACTCAATTTACAAGCAGCTTAGTGGAGGTTAGGGTTTAGATGAGGTAACAGGATGGACCTGACTAAACAAAATGGTGAAAACTAACATTACATTTCAAGGTTCAATTGAAAGATCATGATAATTATCATATTCTTATTCAAGCAAATGCTGGAAACCACACAAATGCAAAAAGGAGAAAGATGTTGCTTAAATGAAAAAGGAAGGGCAATTAAGATATCAGTCGCTTGGAAAGATGGTATTTTCATTAAAATATAATTTTACAGCCCAGGAGAAAAAAGTAGATTAAGAGGAAAATTTCAGAGTTCCTGCATTATTTTGAGAAAAGGAAAAAATGGTCAAAGAAAGTAAATCTGGTTGAAAAACTTTAAAAAACTGCATTTTTAAATTTGTAATAAAAAGACTGCGGTACATTAAACCCACTGACAGTATGGGCTATACATATTTGAATACATATGCATGGGCAAGTAAGTAATTTAAATATTAAGTCTGGTTTTATTACCAGTCTTTAAACCTGTGTGTGATTATCAACTGCTAGAAATCGTTGATTTGGATTCATTTTTCTGTCTCAGTGCATTAATTTGACTTTAAAGTGCTATGCTATTGATTTTCTTCCTTTTCCCTTGCACAGCGCTCCATCAAGACTATTTGGCTCTTTTCTTGATCTCATTACAAGTCTGAAGAGTGTATTTCCCCTATCACATAGGATACCGGTGATCCTAAAATGACTCAATGTATCAGTTTATACCGTTCTACAAGCAAATGGGGCACGATACAATGGTATAAAAAAGAAGCTGTATACAGTAAATTTGCCCCAGTTGACCTTTCAATCAGATGGTGAGTAGCAATGGAACTTCAGGGTCACGCGTTCATATGCCATTGTTTTACACTTGTGCCAAGTCATTACAATGCTGTCCCATAATCAGAGATGAAGAGTCCATATCCGCGTGGCACTGACATAAATGACCACACTGATCTGGTCAGCCCTGAGGGGCTTAATGTTAGACTATTTCCTGACTACCATTTTTTCTTACATGGAAAGGATATGCAATGAATGGAAGGACCAGTTTGCACTAGAAAATTATTTTTTACTCCTCGGACCTGAAGAAGAATATCTTACATTCGAAACCTTGTCTAACACCATCCCAGCTATACAGTTGGTTCAATAAAAGATATCACCCTAAGAAATCCTTGCCTCTCTATATAATAAAAGGCACTGCAACACTGAAGTAACTTTATGGGACAACCAATGTCAGATTATTAATGTAAAATAAGATTAAATGACCAGACTAGAATTAGTCATCAATTGGAAGACCTTAATCTTTCTCTACATAGTACAATATGCAATCTTTAAGCTTTGTGACAATGACCATTAGTTTTAAGGGAGGAGTTCACAGCTAAAGAAGAAAACCTGCAGCAGTCAGCAATACTTCACTGAAACCAGTTTACTGTATTTTGTAATATTTGTGCTTACACTACAAAGAAATGTATTGGCTATTTATAGTTTATTCACATTAAGTACTCAGGGTTCCACAAAAAATTATGGCTTCAGCTCCACTGAAACTCCAGGCATCATCACATAAGTTTGCCACCCAGAAAATCTGGAATTAGAACCAAGAGACAAAACTAGGTTTAGTTCAATTAAAATTCTCCTTATTGCACAAGACACCACCTATGCAAAAAGTTTCAGAGAGAGCTCCTGCTTCACCTCATGCTAAACAGGCAAGATGTTGAAATCGTAAAGTCATACGATTGATGACGGAAGTCATACCAGCATTTATGTCTTTCTTGCACTGGAAGTAAAAGGGTTCATTTTTAATCAATAAAATATGTGAAGTTATCGGAGCCATCCATCATTCTCCCTTTTCCAATGATCCGATTTGACAAGGCAAATTTTTACATCCATGATACCTCAGCCCATATCAACAGAATCTATGGATAATTAAATACTAAAGCATGATAAATAATTCATTTTCAATTTCATCTCTTCTTATTGCCTCCTGTTCTCAAAGTCCCTGTACTATTAAAAATCTCTTCTTATAAAAACAAACAAACATATATATATATATATATATATATATATATATATATAAAACCCGCATGCCGCCTCCTTTTTGAAGCTTCCTCCATACAAGTACAGTCTCATAACCTTCCTCTCCTGAATTAGCGCACCTTGTAATGTATTTGTTTGAGTTACATTCTTAGTCCTTCAGGGAAGCAACCATGTCCATATATATTGTATATGCTGTGTCATGTATATTTATGTTCCTACTTTAAAATAACTGCTTATGCAAAGAGAGTAGCTATTTTGTGCTCAGCAGATCCCCAAAAGCCTAGACAGCACAAACAACTCTATCAAGAATGAGACTCTTGGTCAAAAAAAATACTAGGCTTCTCTATAAGCTCTTTCAAAAAGTGATTCACTCAACTTCCACTCTTAAATTGGTCAGAGAATTTTACTTAATTTCTTATCCAAGTATTAGCACTCTAGCAATACACATCATGCTATATTTTTACCCACTTTTTCCAAATCTTCTTTGCTCTGCATTTTTAAAAATCTTAATAACGTAAACATGTTATTTAACATAGCAGAGAGTTTTATAAATACACATTTATGAAAGAGATGGAAAAAATAAGGGCCAAATCTCTCTGACCTCAGAAGAGATTATTCACAGCAAGCAGAGTTTAATAACATCACACCCTTATTTGGTGTTCCCATTGTAAATGCACAAAATGGTTATATTTAAAGACCACTTCAGATTTTTTGAAGTGGTCTTCTGGAAAGTCACTTGCCATTTGCTTACGTTAGATGCCTGGGAAACCAGAGTCATATATTATACTGTGTAAATAGCAGGCTCATTAAATGACACCATTTTACAGTCTATTATATCATATAGTCTATTTGCCTCGAGAGGTTGTGGAATCTCTATCACTGAAGTTTTTAAGAGCAGGTTAAATGAGATGAGAGATCTCACTTACATGGGATAGTTCAGATGTGGATGACTCTGCCTTGAGCAGGGGGTTAGACTAGATAACTTCATGAGGTCCCTACCAGACCTGCTTTTTCCATGATTAGAAACCAGTAAAGCATTCGGGCATTTATATCCCATGGGTTTTCACAGCCTTTTTGCTGCAGCAAATACAAGTATAACCCTCCTGCTGGGCATCAGTTGGGAGTAACAAGGGCTGGGTTCAGTTTTGGGGTCTAAATATATTTTACATTGGCGCGAACCCCTGACCCGACCACCTGGGAAACACAAAATAAATTACTAGTGTGTCCTGCATAAACAAAACCCCCTCCTCCCACAGAGTGTAAGCACAGAGGATAAATTTATTACAGAAACAAAGACAAAGAAAACAAAGAAAATACTAAATACATTTAAAATACTACCAACTACAAGGCACAGTTCATAGATTGCACCCTCTTGGGAAGGCTTCACCCATGCCCAGGCAGTCTGAGACTTGGGGCTCACCCAAAAGGCAGTTTCAGGGGCTTGCACCCTTCTACCTGCCCTCCAGCAATGGGCTGGAGAAGGGGGCTTCACTAGAGCGTCCTTCGAACTGTTCCCCTACAGTCCTAGTCCCAATCCCAGCTCTGCTGGGCAGAAACTGCAAAAAGAAAACTTCAAAGGAGAGGTCAGACCTACCTCACTGGGCCTGTACTGGGCAGCAAATAATGTCTGCTTGCCTCTCCAGTGAAGAGGAGGGAGACCACCCCCTTTTCCCCCTCCCCATGGGGGTCGGTTTTCTGCCTCCCAATGTAGCTGTGCAGCCCTCAGCGGGCAAATGAATAAAAGCTCCAAAAGAAAGAGAGAGCACCTTAGTGAGTGCAAGTCCCAGAAGACAAGTGAGCTGTGGAGCATTACTATATTACAATAGGTCACCTGTGGCACCGCAATATCTTTCATACATAGACTCACAAACATGAGGAAATGCAAAGGTCCTCTACATAACATTATACACACGCCTTTCTTCCACGAGACCCATCCCGCCACCATCCTCACATTACCATTATATAACCCTTTTCCTTGCCTCCTTTTATCTTATGTTGTATCCCTTTATTCTGCTTCTCCAACTTCTACGCAAAGTCATTCTGTACAGAAAGATGTGTACGGGTTCCCCTCGCTTTATGCTGTACATGCGTTCCTGGAAAACGGCACATAACTTGAACCCACTTTACAATGTAACAAATAGGGCTACATTCCAAGACCGCGACTGTACTGACCCCCAGGCCCGTGTCTACCACTCTTATAAGACAATTTTAGTGCTCCCCAACAGCAGACAGTACACACAAGCACAGGGTACTATCATAATGGGGACGGCAGCTACAGAAACACGTGTCGCAGACAACGAGCGAGGAGCACAGATCCACATAGGAGAGTATATTTTGGTGCGAGTCATTCCTACAATGCACCACACAAAGCAGTTGACTGCAGGCTTCCACCATACTGATCGCAGAAGAGTGAATTTACCTTGCATATAACAAAATTTTGGTATAAAAAGGGTCATTCCGTAAGAGCGAATTTGCACATACAGAACCCGCATAAAGCGAGGGAAATCTGTACCTCCTTCTTGGATTGCTATCATCTTCTACTCCTTTGACTCCCAACCCCCATGCTTTCACTGCACGCACTCGTTTTACTCACCCTCATTTCTGTTAATTCACTCCCTCCCCGCACTTGCTAATATACAAGCTTAGAAAAAAATCACTAGATACCCTATAGATACAAAGCTAAAAGCAAGATGAGGAATTTCATAGTTCATCACGCCAACATGAGGTCAGAGGCCACTTTCTCCCTTTGACAGGAAAAAGTTAAGGCTGTTGCCCCCAGAAGCTGTTCAGCAATTATCTAGTTTCAGCTTTTATATGTGGCACATATTTTAAACCGTTTCCTCCTTCTAGTCATCCAGAAAACTGCTGGCAAGCAGGGCAACAGAAAATCAAACCATCAAAGGTAAACCTGGAGTCAGACATCAAAAAGTCCAGATATAGCTTCAAAAGTAACAGGCTAGAGCCTCTATATGCAGATTCCAGCCTAAAATTTATTTCATATTACAGCTTTCAGCCTGGTTATGAGATTTAGCCATTTTATTAGAGCTGGCTTTTATTCTCAGCTCTGCCTGAAGTGACCTTGTAGAAGCTCTGCTAATTTACTTGTGGAATGACTGAATGATAGTTCCTGCCAAGGGCTACCATGCATGAGCTTGGTTTATAATAAGGGTTACAGAGGGCACAAAAATATTAGCAGCAGTTGGGGCGGAGGGGAAGAAGTGAGACTAGAATTCATAGTGTCTTGGCCTTAGGTCAATGCACCTGCCGCTTGCTCACAGAGCACTGCATAAGGTGGCCCATCTATTTCCATCATCATTCTACTATGATACAAGTGTGGAACCAGCTAATTTTCATTAAAATAATTTCTTGTGTTTGCATATTTCCATTAAAAATAAGAGTCTTTCCCAAATAACTCCTTACATTGAATTTATTCACCAACTGCGAGCTCTGTGAAGGCTTAAAGCTAAAAGAGGCTTCGGGTTGTGACAAACCATCAAATATATCATAACATTGATTAACTCCAGCTTGTTTAGTTTGATCTCCCAACTTATTTTCTCTTCCACTGTTCTGCAATTTTTCCTTTTACGGTTTGGCTTTTTCTTTTTCACCCTGTTAATCTCCGGCCAAATTCTGTGCTGAACTGTGTAAACTTTCTGTCAAAAACCTTGAAATCTTCACTAAAGCAGAATATATCAGTTCTATCTGAAAATCGGTCCCAGTCTGTAGCAAGCTTTCTATTCTTTTCAGGTATATCACACAGCTAATCGAGCAATTTAAAGTTGTTTGCCTCAAAATATCTTCATAGAACTGTAGGACAAAACTGGGGTTAAAAATATACCTTTTGAAATCACTTGTTGAAGTGGGAGTAGCTTCAGAAGGGTGTTCAAATGCATGGTTTAAAAAAATAAGCACATTCAATCCTTGTGCAGGTCACGAAGGGAAGAAAAACAGCATGTGATCTTGAGGGTTGTATTATAATTATGTACTTCATTGGAGGATTTCACGGAATACCGTGGCTTTCATGTAAATGCCTTCCAAGTTTGGTTTTATTCCTTGATCATTTGTCTGTACAATCTGTATTTTCAAGTGGTCAAATGATTTCACTCTTGACATTGCGACATATAGCTGGCCATGTAGGTAAACACTGATTCTATCAAGTGTTTCATCTTGCTGGTGGGGGATGCTTAGGACCACCACTATCTTTTCTGGTCCCTGAGGGCATCTCTGGAAGCCAGCTCAGGCATGGTTTCCAGAGCAGAGGGGGATGGCACGCTCCTCCCATCCAGGCACTGCTTGAGAGGGGACACCAATGGGGATGAGTGGGTGGAGCAGATGGCACCTTGACCATGGACTCTTCGCCACATGTGGCACAGCCCTTTGCCCAAGAGTGTCTCTGGAGGTAGGAGGGAGAAAACTAGGCACCAGGAGGAGACCCCAAGAAACCTACACCATGGGGTTGCTCCAGTTCAAGCTGATGCTGCTACAGCAACCGCAGCAGCTGCCTTCAGTGCGCAGAAAGCCAGCAGAAAGTGAAATTCTGCTCCTGCTCCCCTTCCCATCATTCCCCAGCTCATCTCCAGTGGTTGATGCACAGTCCCGGCCATCCCCCACAACCTTTTCCTGGGCACTGAAGGAGTTATCTATGCCTCTGACTGTATCTGATGGACCTAACATGACTCTTAGCAAAAAAACATGTTTTCCAGTAGCCTCTCTTGTATCACTCCTGCACACTTCCCTGTATCACTTCTGAGTCTATAGCATTGCTATAAAGTCTTTTTACAATAAATCCTGTGCCATTGATTAAGCCAGTCTTTGGATTCATATTTCACAACAGTATCACAGTTATTCTCACCTTCAGTGCCAGCTTGTGAGGCAAATCACTTATTGACAAACTGCTGAGAAACTCAGTTGGAAATCGGATACCATGGTCACCGTGTTTGTTATCTACACTATCTAAGCTTAAGTCTACTCTGTCTCCTCCAATAATTCTGGCAATTATGTCCTCATGTAAAGATTGCATTGGTTTTTCTCAGGACAAAAACTGCAGAATTTGAACTGCAGCAAATAATGTCCCCTGAAAAAAGTTATTGCCATAGTCCTATTCTATTAAGCTGCCTTCTTTTCAAATGCAGTTTGCTAGTACTCTGATAAGATCAGAGCAATCTCCAAATGTCAGCATGGTCTACTCTCTGATCCTCTTGAGATAAGTAACAAATCCATCTGCTCCAGCTGTTGCTCTCAAGTTATGGTGAAGTTTTAATATTTTAAAATGTTTCAGTAATGACAGTGTCTTTAGACAGTTCTCAATTATGGATGTGCAAGAGCTGTGGAGGAACAACAGGCAAGACTTGCCTGAAATCACAGAATCATAGAAAGTTAGGGTTGGAAGGGACCTCAGGAGGTCATCTAGTCCAACCCCCTGCTCAAAGCAGGACCATCCCCAACTAGATCACCCCAGCCAAAGCTTTGTCTAGCCGGGTTTTGAAAACTTCCAAGAATGGAGCTTCCACCACCTCTCTGGGTAGCCTGTTCCAGAGTTTTACTACCATCCTCGTGAGAAAATCTTCCTAATGTCTAACCTAAACATCCCTTGCTGCAACTTGAGGCCGTTGCTCCTTCTTCTGTCATTTGCCACCACTGAGAACAGTTTATCTCCATTCCCTTTCAAACTCTGCTTCAGGTAGTTGAAGGTTGCTATTAAGTCCCCACTCAGTCTCATCTTTTCTAGACTAAATAAGCCCAGTTCCTTCAGTCTTTCCTCATAAGTCATGTGACCCAGCCCCCTCACCATTTTTGTTTTCCTCCACTGGACTCTCTCCAACTTTCCCACATCCCTTCTGTAGTGGGAAGCCCAAAACTGAACACAGTACTCCAGATGTGGTCTCACCAGTGCTGAATAGAAGGGAATAATCACTTCCTTTGACCTACTGGCAAAACACCTACCAATGCAGCCCAGTATGCCATTAGCTTTCTTGGCAACAAGGGCACACTGCTGCCTCATTCACCTTACCATCCACAGTAACACCCAGGTCCTTTTCTGCAGAGCTGCTGCCCGGTCATTCAGCCCCAAGCCTGTACTGGTGCATGGGATTGTTCCATCCTAAGTGCAGGAATTTGTACTTGTCCTTGTTGAACCTCATGAGATTTATTTTGGTCCAATCCTCCAATTTGTCTAGGTCACTCTGAATCCTAGACCTACCCTCCAGCATATCTACTACTCCCCCCAGCTTGGTGCCATCTGCAAACTTGCTGAGGGTGCACTCTATGCCATCTTCCAGGTCATTGATGAAGACATTGAACAAAACTGGCTCCAGGACTGACCCCTGGAGCACTCCACTTGATACCTGCTGCCAACTGGATATTGAGTCATTCATTACTACTCTCTGAGCCCAATGCTCCAGCCAGTTTTCTGTCCACCTTAGAGTCCATTCATTCAGCCTGTACTTCCTTAGCTTGCCTGTGAGAATGTTGTGGGAGACGGGAACAAAAGCCTTGCTAAAATCAAGGTACATCAGTCTCCCTGCATCCACAGAGCCAGTCATCTCATCATAGAAGGCAATCAGGCTCATCAGGCATGACTTGCCCCTGGTGCATCCATGCTGACTGCTCCTAATCACCTTCTTCTCCTCCAAGTGCTTAACAGTGTATTCCTTCAGGATCTGCTCCATGATTTTTCCAGGGACTAAGGTGAGGCAGATTGGTCTGTAGTTCCCTGGATTCTCCTTTTTCCCTTTCTTACATATGGGCACTATGTTTGGAAGTATGACAGCACCTCCTCTGTTGCCCACTCCTTCTTGCTCTTCCTCCAGATCTCCCACTTCCCCACTTACCTCAGGGTTTTGGTCTCTACCCCCTGGCCAACCTAGTTTAAAGCCCTCCTCACTA
>NW_005842786.1:669078-686586 GCF_000455745.1 Alligator sinensis | reverse complement strand
CGCTCTTCCCTCTCTTCATCAGATGGATCCCATCTCTTCCCACCAATTCTTCTTCTTGGATGAACACCCCATGGTCGAAGAAGCTAAAGCCCTGCTGGCAATACCACCTGCTCAGCCAGGTGTTGATCTGCAGGATGCACTGTTCCTGCCCAGGCCCTTACCCTTGACCGGAAAGATGGTTGAGAACACAACCTGAATCCCAGACCCCCTCACCCTTGCACCCAGAGCCCTGTAGTCACTTTTGATATGATCAGGATCTCCCCTGGCAGTATCATTGGTGTCCACAAGGATGAGCAGCATGGGCTAGTAGTCAGAGGGCCGGGTGAGCCTTGGTAGTCCCTCCATGACATGTCAGATCCGGGCTCTGGGCACATTTTGTCACCCAACTTCAGATCCACAGATAAGACAGCCGTGGAAAACCATCATCCTTGCCTGTGAGGGATTGCCGATGATGATGATAGATTTTCGTATGAGTCTCTATTGCAGGGGCACAAATTATGTTAAAAAGTTCAGAGGAACTGACTGTGTGAAAGAGGTTTCAGCCCTTTTGCCCCAGAGCCTCTTGGCTGCCAAAAGAATGTGCTCTTTCTTGACCCTTTTTAGCCCTTTCCAGCCCATGCATTTGGATCCCTCCTCATAATGAATATCTCCACAACCTGCTTCTGCTACAGCTGCTCAGAGATTTTCTCCACGCCATGATGAAATTAACCTGATTCTTCCGAGTTTCTGTGTTCCCCACAAGGCTTCGGCAGTAGGTACTGATAAGAAAACATTCCCCAAAGCTACCAGCATTATTCTGCTCCAAAACTCTCCTTCAAATTGTCCTTTGCTGGGGTATTTATGAAACCTGGACAATAGTTAGGAGAGCTAAGACTACTGGCTATCATGCCTACAATTGCTCTCTTGCTAGTTCCTTATAATTATCTCCCCACACGTCCTCTCTTCCACTTCACTCCCACCTGTTGCTTCTTGTCCAAAAGTAAGGTCCTGACCCTTTGATTGGGGTTCTTGGGTCATATTGTAATACAAAGAAAAAATAAACAGCACGGAATTTTCTTATGCTTGAGTTTTTCACCACAACCATAAAAACTAGGCAGAGAAAAGTGTAATATCCCCAAGGAAAGGGTAATTTTGCAGAATGTGTTGACACTGGCTCAGGAAGAAGCTTCCTGCTTGATTCAGGCAAGTGAGTGAGTGGATTTTCAATCTCCAACTATTAGATTTTAAGCCCCTGACAAAGCCCTGCTCTACAAAAGAAATGATTTGCTGGAAAGCTGTAATCAGCAAACTTTCCTACTGTCGATGAAGTTTAGAGCAGAAAAAAAATACTTTTGCCCATAGAGCTTATATCAGTTCCCAAAACAAACTAAGGTATACAGTCAAAAAAGTGTTTTCTTGATATAGAAATGATGTAAAAACTCCTACCCCTAACTGAGACTATTAGAAAAAGATTCTAATATGTGCAAAGCATGTTGGATGGAATGAGGAATCGGAGAGAGAAAGAGAAACACAATTACAATATCCAAGCATTTTGAAGTTGCCTACAGTAGGAAAGAAGAGATTGTTTGGTGGAGATGAAAAGCTAAACTAAAGAGCAAGGAAGAATTAATAGTGGGATCTAAAGAACATTATATTCCTAAATCTATAATTCTGGTTACCTAAATAGCAAATGACAAACATGCTCCTGTTCCTGTGCGCTTTCAATGGAGTTCGGAGGTGCTTCTCACCTCATAAAAAATCAGGCATCTTTATTATCTAGGTGCTTGTATATTAGGAGCTTAGCTGTCAATCATCCTAATTTGATAGTTTGGATCTAAAAGTTCTGCAGAGTTTAAATTGAACATGACATATCCTTAACTCTACAATTTCTAAGCTCACCTCAAGAACTTGATTGCAGGAAATAAAATCTTCAAGATGCTCTGGTTTAAAAATTCATATAGGAAGGAGTTACTATTTCAAATAGAAACTCGGGGATATCTTTGCAATACAGAACTTGTTTAAGAAAAGCTTGTATGTCCTTTTTTGACATGTACAGAGAGCGTGAAGCTTTCTGCCTCCTAAACAGCACTGAAAGTTTCTAAAGAGTGGAAGACCATTGAACCAGCCACAAACTGAAACGGAGCCAGTCACAGCACTCCAGGATGTGCTGTACTGTACTACTCATGCGTCTACGATCCACTGAATATATTGTACAAGGCTGCAGTGTTGTGCCAGATAAAAAGCGTTTGGACTCCTTTACGCCAAAGGAAACATATACATATACTTAGGTACAGAGAATCCATTACAAATTAATGTGTATGTGGGAACATCTAAGTAAATTCAGCCAATGATGATCAATTAAAACCTGCAGCATTACTACACAGAAATGGTGTGAAACACACGCACAGGTATATTGCTTTGCTTATATTTAGGTCATAGCTGTCATGTTTGTCTGGGGTTTTTTTTTTGTTTGTTTCTTGATTTTTTTAATAGACAATAGAACAGTTGCATTTGTTTTAATTGCTGAGTTGGACTAAAGAACATGTTTGCCTCGGAGGATGTCGAACATGAAAAAGGCGTCTTTTGTGACTTGAAAATTTGACAGTATCTTATTGTTTAAATTTAGTATCTTTTTTTATCCACACAGTCAAGGAAAGCCAACTGATGGGTATACTTTTTTAAACAAGTACATGAGTCATATCCGACAGAAGAACTATCAAATATATTTTTCCTAAGATAAGGATGTTGCCATCTTGGTGTACAAAATGGGGTTCAGATGAAAGCATAGAAAAGCATCTGCCACTTCAGGAGCTCAGATAGCATGGTGATGAGCTTAATATAAGAACCTAAGTAGAACAAGCATTCTCTTTTTCTACTCTTTCTTTGTTCTAAAAAATCTCTATGCAGTGGTACTAATTTTATATTAAAAGGAATGTAGAACAGAAAGAAAAATAAGCATGTAAAAATATTAGTTGAGCTAAACCCAACTAATGAAACTGAATAAACGGGAAACTATGTAAGACCTTAAGTGAATGAAGAGCTCCACTCTCCCTGTACACGTCCAAAAAAGGGCATACAAGGTTTTTTAAAACAAGTTCTGTATTGCAAAGATATCCTTGTACCGTGACCATGGGTATCATGGGAAATACCCTTTCGAACAACATAGTAAAATAATACTATTAGTAGCTGGAAATCTCCTATAAACAGTACATGGCAACAGTAGAAAAGGCCTTGGGCTATCCATAGGGAAATGCATATTACCAACAAAATTAAAGATAATATTCACAGAACCCAACTTCACATTATTATTTGTGTTCTTCTAAAGTGTTGAAGGCTTCCAAGTATAACGTATGAAGCAAAGACAAAAATAATTAGAGTTCTGTAAGCTGAGTTTTATAGTGTGGGACTGAACAAAACAAAAATATAAGTAAAATAATTTTACGGAGTCAGCATAACAGTAGCGCATGATTATTCGCTAAGTAATGGCATATTACTTTCTCTGAACAACCTTCCACGAGAGTAACTCACCAACCTTACACAGCAAATGGAATGATTACACTAGTGCTTTTTGACTCACATGAAGAAATGAAATAATTTATCTAGTCATCTCACATGGCCAGAACTATCCTGATTGTAGACTATTAGAATAATAGAAAAGTAGGAATGGAAAGGACCTCAGGAGGTCATTATTCTAACCCACTGCACACTGCAGCAGCATCCCTGTCTAAACCATTTCATCCAAGTGTTTCCCTAACCTGTTCTTTAAGGCTAGGTACAGACATTAAAAAAGCCTGAGGCAGAACTGGTCAAAGTTATGCAGTTTTCTGTAAGTTTAGATGCAGTTTAGATCGGTGGCTCACAATACACCCCTTCACCCTTTAGTGGGTGAGGAAGGAAAATCTTAGACCGGGTTCTGCCATTTTTAAACCAGTCTGTGTGTGCCAAAGTTCAGTTCTGTTATGGGTACAGACTGGTTTCTGATCACTTACACCAGTAAAAGTATAAAGTCTGTATCTGTCCAAAAACTTCCAGGAAGGAGATTCTACCACATTTTTGGTTAATCTGTTCCAGTGCTTGGCCATACTCATTGTTAGAAAGTTCTTCAAAATATTTCCCTTGCTGTAATTTAGGGATGTTACTTCTTGTCCTGTCCCAAGTGGCCACAGGGAAAAGTCCTCTTTATAACCAGTCAAAACAAAACCAAACCAAACAAAAGCATGAGTTGGAGCAGGACATGGAGTCCAGACACAATACAGTCTTTTATTTTATAACAATTAAACAAGATTTTTTTTAACATCAACAATTTAGATGGGTGATGGGACACAATTAGAAGGATTGAGTTCAGAATTTTGAGTTAGGGTTTTGGATTCTATGATAACCTGTCCAAAACCTTAACTGTTTCAGTATAGTGACCATAGACAAAATTTGATGTCTAACCTCTAATTTAAATGGCTCTATTTTGGATCTCCTGAGTACCCAAAACTCTCATTATAGTCAGAGATTTTTCGGCAATGTACATAAAAGTCATAATCTTGAAATTCCAGAGATCTCAAAATTGGATACCCAGAATAAAGTCATGTTTATGTTGATATCCTCATTCAGAGTTAATTTTAAACTTAAATATAGAACAAATAATAAAAAGGAAAGAAAAGTTAAACCCTATAAGATCAGATAATTAAGTGCCAAATATTTATGTCATGAATATTGGGAAAAAAGAAAACCTCAAACAAATCTCAATGATTCCTACAGACATTTTCGTAACTAAGTTGTTGGTTCATCCTTTGTCTCCTTTGAAAGGGTATGCTTTGCATTAATATGGGCCACTTTTCATTCAAGATTAAAAATATACAACACAAACCTCAATCCCATGAGAGAAACAACTAACCTATAGTACAGAGACCGTTTCCCCATCAGTGAAATATAGCTTTGCTCAGGTTGAAGTGTGACATATATGCAGCAGCACAAGGCAACTATCTATAGATTAATGTAGAACCACATTTAACATTTGATCAAGGAACTCAGCAGCCTTAAAAATAGAGGCCATAAGAATTTAAATCACAAAAAAAGGGTCAAGGATTTGTATTTCTTGTCTGAAATACAAGGGGTCTCAATGTAAGTGGTTCATTCTTAATTTGGTAGCACCTGTTAATTACTATTACTTTCTCAGCCGACTGCCCTGCCGGATACTTTGACCTACCTCAGGTAGCAAGATTAGACAGCCTTAGGTACTTGTAGGCAAAGAGTCTGAGCTTATGGCTCAGTTTTATGCATTTAGCTCTTCTTTTTGTCTTCTTTTGTCAGAAAAACCTGGCTAGAGCTTTTTTCCCCCCTTATTTTATGTTATTGTTCTTTCAAGCTGTGCTTAAAATATATTATTTAGTTTGTTTATTTATTTTAGATGTATATCCCACCCTATCCAAAAGGCTCTAATTGGCTAACAATAAGCCACAGAGAAGAGTCCTCAAACAACACCCAAAGTCTGTCTCCTTTCCCAAATACCCAAGCTAATTGATATTGCAAAGGTAAAAGAGGCAACTGTTCATTAACCAACTTCCTCATCTAATGGAAAAAGAATACAAATTCAAATCTTGACTTTTATGGTGTACCGTCTTTGAAAGCCTAGAATCTGGGACCCAGGTATTTGTATAATTACCTTAGATCAAATTCAGCTCTTATTTTCACTAGCAGAAGTTCAGAATGACTAAATTTACCTGAATGTATCAGAGCCTCAGGGAATTGCTAGGTACACTCTTTGTCGTTTAAAGGATAAATTCTATTGTGCCCCATGAAGAAACAAATGTGTGCAGCCCAAGCACTGATGCAGCAGAGACTGGAGGAGAAACTAGATATGGTTATGTTGCCAAGGGCCAAATATCTGAACCCCCGCAGCCAAAAAATAATTGTAGACATTCCTATAAAGAGCTTAAAAGTCAGAAGCCATCATAGTTTGAGAGAATGAAGCCTCATCAAGCTACCAGCCCTAATGGCAGATTTTACCCTAATGCAATTTAAAATAACTGAACTTAAAAAACCCTACATTTTAAGTTTATATAATGGAAATGACAACTGACCCAGCACAAGTAAATGCAATTATAATTAACAGGAGACTTTGCTGGAAAATGTCTATGGAACTTTAGCGGGGGAAGGGAGGGAGGGAAGTAGGTCACAGCATCAATTAAAATTAGAACAACCACTTGATTTCCTATTCAACATTTAACCCCAAACTATTGTGTTGCTGTACGTAACTCTTACTATCCAGACTTAAGTCACATGACTGTAGAGTTCAAGAAAGAAATCGTTTAGACTTATCTGTTGTTTCAGCACTCACCCTACCCCTGTTAGGAATGGGCAGGCTAGTGAACACCAATGTTATCCTGGACTCCCTAGCGTTCCTTGCACAAATCCCTTATTTCTTCTACCTAGTTTTCCGGTCATCTTTTAAATGAAAGAGTACTATCAACCCATTGCACTAGGGGAAATTATGAGGATTAATTAACTGAAGATTAAAAATACTCTGTTAAATTTATTATGCAGAGTAAGTTTTGTTTCTGATAGTATTCTGGGTTAGAGATCCTTTCTGCATAGGGTTATTTATGACTCTTATGGCTCAAGTTTTAACATAGATTAAAACTCTAATGAACATGTCCCAGGCGGAGGAAGAAGAAACAGAAATAAGTCATTTGAAACAAAATGTTAATGTCTACAAGTCAAAAACAAAACCTTTCATACTCTACTGTTTGCTTAATTAATACTATAATGCCATGCAAAATACAATGGTAAGTTTTAATTGTTAATGACAGTTGCAGAGTTTATAATAGCTTTAAATTATCACCATCAGATTACGATCTCTTTCTATAGCAATACTTCTAGGTACCTTTTGAAAGAAGCTATGCTTTCAATATTATCTTAGGAGGTAAGTTCATCCCGTTTTGTATTTTGCTGATAACTACTGCATTTTCTTGAAAGGATTGGTTGGTCTAGAAAAAATGGGTAAAATCTTGGGCTCAATCAAGAGTTTGCAGTTCGCTTCAACGGTGAGCACTGTTTTGCCAGCTGGGGAAACAATTGAGCAGCTGTGACAGCAATATCTTCCAAAGACCAGTAGAGCCAAAACAGGTCAGTAGCAAACATCCCAAAAGCAAACCACATGCCAGCCAACACTATAACAGCACAAAGACAACAACAGCACAAATACCCTGGCTGGGATTACCCGGTAACATATGACAAAATTATTCAGCAACATATTCTCTTTATTCATTATAATGTGTTGGGAAAAGGAACGTGCACTCAACAGACAGAAGCAAGACATGTACAAATAGAAACAGAAATAGAGTGATAGCTTTTCTACGTGTTGTATATCCAGCCACCAAACAGTGAAAATACCAACAAAGAGCTATAATTAAAAATGATTTATCAGTGTCAAACTAATATATATTTAAAATGACTATGGACTGATCCACTAAAGAGCAGTAAACATTGGTTTTAAAAATAAGCATCAGACTATTTCAAAACAGAGCTATTTTCTCCTGTCTCAGTAAACTGAATATTCCCTTTCTCACTCCCACACAAATAGTTCTATTATATTTTGAATTAGGAGTCAGTTCTGAAAAGTGACTCTGTACAAAAATCCTTTCAATGTTCAGTTTAAAATGTGTTGTCAGTCTGCACTATTTATCCTCAGTTAACAAGCAAAATAATAGCTAACAAAATAAATCAAGCAGCTTAGCTATCTTAAACTGGGATTGGAAATATCAAGATGAGTTCTATACTTCTTCCTAGTCTTTTTAATTGAAAAAAATATGAAGCTTCCATTGCTCGGGTTTTGGGAAAAAAATTAAGAAATTAAGGAGGGGGGAGCTATTTCTGAATACAGCCGTATACAATGACAATTTTAATTAAAGTTTGAAAATGCATGAAGAAACAAAAATTTGAAAGGCTCAGAAGTTTTTTTTTCCCCTGGAATAAAGGGAAATTACCACATTTTCTATTACTGGCACAAAATCAAGACAAAACTAGGTCTTCTGATGCAAAGGTGACACATTCAGCATCACTGTTTGCACAGGTGCACTAATTAACCAATTGGTAAATTATGTAGTAGCCAATTACACTGCTGATACATAAAAGGGAATAGAATCCAAACCACTCTTGCATCTCTGAAGACCCAACGGTGAAAATGAGTAAGTTACGCTGTAACAGGGAGCCTACAGCTCCTGTTACTTTAAGAGGAAGAAAACCAGTAGTAAATAGCACTAAGGCAGCCAAATAAAGGTTAGCTGTAAAGGAATAAGCAGCCAGAAGCCGAGAGTGCCTCTTGCTGTGCTAGGACAGAGCCTACCGAAGCAATAGAGCCACAGCTATAAGAGACAGTGACAACAAGCGGCCCATTAGAAGTGAGAGTGGCAGCTGTGCCAGGGCTAGCAAGCCATTTAATTGGAAGTGGGCAGGGCTTGAGCCACATATAAGCCAGGACCTGAGCCAAGGCACTGGCAGTCAGTTTGGCTGGAAAGCCACAGAGGGAAGAGTTCTGCAAGGCATTGGCAATGTGTAGGGGGTGCACGCGGGTATACGTGCACCTCCTGAGATTGGCAGTGCACCCCCTGAAAGAAGCGCCACCAACGGTGCTGGAGGCACCTGCAGGCAGTCGCCACTCACCACTCCCCTCCCCTCCCCACCGGCCACTGCCAACGCTGCCGGTGGCGTTTGTGGGTGGTTGCCGACCATGGGTTGGTGCTCGCCACCCCCGCACCCCACTGCCGACACCGCTGTGGCCGCCTGTGGGAGCTCCCCGCTCGCTGCCGCCATGCCCCTGCCACCACCGCCACCACCACCTGCGGGCAGTTGCCGTACCCCCACAGCCTCCAGGGGCACACATCGTTCATGCTGCAAGAAGAAGGCTGTGGCTTTGCTTCTGGCTCTGGCTCCAATTGAGATCCGGAGAGTAAGAAACCAAGGCCTTGAAGGGCGTGGGGAATCAGGATGAAGGTAACTTTGATATGAAGCCAAGGAGCTAAGGATTTGGTGTTACAGCCAGGGTGCTTATATTTTGTTTTGTGGTTTAGACCAGTGGACCAGGATTTGGGACCAGAGGGGAAGATGGGAGGTCCTAGTAGTGCCTGAATAGCACACTGAGGCTTGAGCCTGCAAGAGAGAGGGTGCAAGCTGCAATATATAGCACAAGAGGGGCAGAAAGAAAGGCCAGAGGCCTAGTGAGGGAGAAGCAGAGAGAAAGGGATACAGAGGCAGGTGTCAGGGACAAACAAATGGTGGGCAGTGTTTAAATTAGAACAGTTCCACTGGAGTCACAGGTTACAGCTTAATGATTTTGACCTGCACCTCTGGCCTGCACTCCTGTGAGCAGGGCATGGCCAGGAGCCAGGACTCTAGCCCTCCACTCGGAGCAGAGCCCTGGGGGTTAAGAGCATGGAGGCTGGAGAAGCAGGCATCCCTGGGCTCCATGCTTTTGCCACTCAGTGACTCTGCTTGCAGCACAGAGCTCTGGGGATTAACTGTGGGAACAGCATGGACCTCAGGAAAGCATACCTCCGCAGGCTCCATGCTCTCACCATAGTTGGTGCCAGGCAGCCCTTACCCCCTTCCTCCCACACGAACGCAGGGGTCTGGGGAGGGAATCCATGCCCCTGTACCACCCCAGATTCTCTTGGCTAGGAGACAACCACCCAGATGTGGGGCAAAGCCTTGGCCCTCTCAGAGGAGTGCTGCATTCCTGGCACCCTGCCCAGATCAGGTCTCTTGGAGTCCTTGGAGCCAGCAGTATGGTACCATGTGAGCTGGGATAAGAACCACTGTGCATGGGTGAAAGCATTGGGTTGGGGCCAGTACCATTCCCTGGGCAGTAGAGCTTGGGAGGGTGGAGAGTTTGTCAGGGGTACAGGGGCTGAGAGCTGTGGGATGTTGGATGACTGCCAATTGGTCACTTTATCTCCATGTAGCTGATAGAGGCAGAGCCAGGGGCAGGAGCCCTCTGGTCCAGGAGGAGCACAGAACAGGGCCAGGGGCCCAGCAGCCCAGGAGGGCAGTGACTGACAAGGGCATAGAGGCCCCATGAAACATGGAATGAGACTGAGGGCCAAGGGCCCTCAATCAATGATGAACTGATTAATCATTAACACCTTGTCCCAGGGGAGCTGGGACGCCGGAAGGCCCCCGGGGCAGCAAAGGGTCCCACTTACCTCCTGCAGGGCCAGAAGAGCCAAGGGAAGCCCACACGCCGAGAACACCAGCGCGGGTCGTCAGCCGGGCCTTTATCCAGCTGCAGCAAAGCAGCGGGGGCAGGGGACGCCTTCCAGGGGAAAGAAAAGGTGGCCCCGCCAAGGCAACGGTGCGGCTGGACGGAGGAGGCTGGAGAGAGAAGCCCCGGCAAGCGGGGAGCCAGCTGCCACCCGTGGAGTGTGGGAGCGAAGGAGGCGGAGCCAGACTCGGCTCTGAGAAATGGAGCAGAGCAGCTGGCAGCGAGGCTGGTAGGAAGGCCAGCACTGAGGCTATCGGCGGTGCCAGTGGGGAAACCGGCGGCAGCGCCGGTAACAGGACTGGAGGAGGAACTCGCTGGATCCCAGGCGGCAGAGCTGAGAGCGAAGGCAGCTGCAGCGTGAGTGGCCAGAACGGCGGAAAGGCCAGCTGCAGTGAGACAGAGGGCATCGGTGAGGTAACCAGGTGCCCCATACAGAGGAGAGCCGGCAGGAGGTACAGCACCCCCGCGGACCCCTGGGGGAGCGCAGGTACGAGGACGGAGGGACCGGGCTGGCGTCCCTATAGGCAGTACGCCCAGCCCAAAGACCGTTGCTGACGGACGGCATGTTGAGGTGAGGGAGTGGAGCACCAGGGGCGACGTGGAGGCCCACAAGAGGAAGAGCCTAAGGTGGCGAGTGGACGGGGTGTAGGGGAGGACGGAGCCCCAAAGTTCCCCGCCGAGGAACGCGCTGACACCGGTGGATACCCCAAGGGTGGGCCCCCCACTGAAGATATCATCAAAGTCGTGGCAGGCGAGTTCAGGGGTCCCCCCTGATACCAGCCGGGGTAACCTCCGGGGTGCATCTCCGAAGCCAGGGCACACGAAGCCTGGGGCTCGGGCAAAGGCGGCGCGGGAATACCTGGTAGAGCGGAGGCAGGTACACACCTACGAGGAATGGACATGCTATAAGGGGTGGTTGAAGACCATGATTAGCTCATAATTAAACAGGTGCCCTGCGGGCACATAAGGACCTGGGGAGCCAACTAAGTGCAAAGACTGGAGTGAGTACAGCAAGGTCTGAGGGGATCCACTGGCAGGAAACCAGCATAAAGCTTCTTTAGGGCCCTGGAGCAACCTCCCTTTCCAAAACTGACTAAACATCAAGCCATGGCAGGCAGGTAAAGGGAGGGTACCTAGAGCCAGAGCAGGACAGGAGCTGCATGGCCACCAGAGGGAGTCATGGCCACCCCTGGAGCACTGCTCCTATTACATTATGCTAACAAACAGAAGTGACAATCTAGGTATAAGAGACAAATGGGTACAGAGAGACCAGGGACCTCAAGCACGTCTGCCCATAGGCATGGGCAAACCAGGTGGCCGCCCGGGGCCCAGACAGAAAGGGGGCCCAAAAAGGGTAATTTTTATTATTATCATTATCTCCAGCAAAGGGGGGCCCAATTACTAAAAATTTGCCCTGGGGCTGCCAGGAGTCTAGGCATGGTGCTGACCTTAGGTATACAAGATGACAATAACAGCATGATAGCATGTTTAGTGGACTAAGCATTGTCTGTGCTTTCATAAGCATCGTAGCAGAGGAAGGTTTCAAGGAGGCTTTTGAAGGAGGATAATGAGGTAGGTTTGTAGACATTTATAAACAGCACCAGAGACAGCACAAAGGAAAGCATGAAAGTACTTGAATATAGAACAAGTGGCAATGGAGCTGGCATCCTAGGCCAATTTGAGGGAAGAGTCAACATCACCCTGCATAAGAAAGGAGGGTAGTGTGTAAATAAACTGTGAAGGGCCTTTAAAATAAAGACAAATAGTTAATATTTGATGCAATGAAGAAGAAGGAATTATTGAATGGATACAAAAAGCATGATGATATAGTTCATTACCACCAACCATTCTGCATGGGATTGATCAAAGAAACGTTAGTCAGGGGTTTGTGTGCTCAGCATCTTGCAGGATCAAATCATATACAAGGTGCTAGGACTGGTAATTCAGCTGATGTATGACTTTACCCTCTCCAATGCTATTCGGATTTGTGTAATAGGGTGGTGTTAGAGGTTACCCTTAAACCATTGTAAAGGCAATTAAAACAGAAGCATCCATGCATTAAAGGGCGTTAAACTCTGCTAAGTACTTTTTAAGCATCTTAAAGTATGTCATTTTGGCTGCGGGTTATCATTGAGCTGTTCCACCTACCTCGAGCTAGGGTATCGTTAGTCTGCTACATGCAGATAAAGTGACCAGTTGGCAGTCACCCAACATCCCACAGCTCTCAGCCCCTGTACCCCTGACAAACTCTCCACTCTCCCAAGCTCTACTGCCCAGGGAATGGTACTGGCCCCAACCCAATACTCTCACCCATGCCCAGTGGATCTTATCCCAGCCCACACAATACCATACTGCTGGCTCCAAGGACCCCAAGAGACCTGATCTGGGCAGGGGGCCAGGAATGCAACACTCCTCTGAGAGGCCAAGGCTTTGCCCCACATCTGGGTGGCTGTCTCCTAGCCAAGAGAATCTGGGGTGGGACAGGGGCATGGATTCCCTCCCCAGACTCCTGCGTTCCTGTGGGAGGAAGAGGGTAAGGGCTGCCTAGCACCAACTATGGTAAGAGCATGAAGCCTGTGGCCTGCGGAGGTATGCTTCCCTGGGATGCCTGCTTCCCTGGGCTCCGGGCTCTTGCTGTGCTTAACATCCAGGGCTCTGCTCCCAGAGGAGGGCTAGAGTCCTGGCTCCTGGCCATGCCCTGCTCACAGAGGTGCAGGTCAGAGACCCCATTAAGCTTTAACCTGAGACTCCACTGTTGTAAATTTAACATTGCCTACCATTCTGGATCTAGAATTGCTTATAGATAACCTGTAAGAGCACCCTCAGTTAAACAGTAGCTGGAATGAATATACAACATATCTAAATCTACATAGAGCTATGAGATCTCTCCAGATGTATCACTGGTGTTGCTATTATCGTTACCACTAATGTTCGTAATTAGGCCTCAAGGCTCATAACACGGAGGAGGTAAATCTCATTACTCCCATATGGGTAGAGACATGCCCCCCAAGAGATTAAATAATTTGACTGAGGTTATTCAGCAGAGCAGTGGCAAACTCAGAATGGAAGTGTCCCAAAAGTCAGGGACCCTGGGAGCATTTATCCTCCAATCTCCTTGCATCTAAATCAGAGGACAATCAAGTTGAGCCCTTCATATGATGTGAAATGCCAAGAGACAGTGTATTTAAGGACTTCATAGGATTGAGATGAACTTTTTCTCGCTGCAGTCAGAAGTAAACTACAGATGCCAGAGTACAGGCGTCATGTGCTCCCTGTAAAAAAGCTCTTTTAAATAAGTAGGCCACAGCGTTCTGTGTCCTCTGAAGTCTGTAAATGGTCTCAAAATACAGCATGTGTACAATGTAGTATAGTAATCTGATTTTATAAGCCTCTTTCACTAGATCACAGTACACATTCATATATCTGAAAGGCAAGTTTGCATATGTTTGGCCAAATTCAATGAAAAAAAGAGAAATGTAAATCTTGGCCACTATTCATCCATCTGGGGAAAAAAGCACAATATAAGTAAAGTCTTAGTTTAGAGTGAGCAAAAAAACCTTCTCCCATCTTTTTGGAGTCATTCATTTAAGTTAACATGTGGGTCAAGATAGGATAGTACATAGTTGCCTCCCATCAAATTTGAGCTGAACATCAGTCAACTCATCATCATGCTTGCCCCAATCCCAGCACAACACTAAGCAAGCCAATCAATTTATGGTGCCAAGAAGTATTTAAATGACCCACTATTTAAGTATTTAAATTTAGAAGTATTTAAATTTAAGTATTTAAGTTAGCTGGCTTTCTTTGAGCCACCTAAATTCAAGCCAAGTTCTGCTATGTGCAGGCACCTGAAGGTAAGTCAGTGGGAAGTGAATTGGAGGGCGGGGAGGAGCTGGCAGGTCCATGGTAAGGGGCTGTGTGGTTCTGGGGGAGGGCAGTGTAAAAATAGCTAGATCAGCATTGGGGGAGAGGGTTAAAATATCACAGCACCAGGGCTGTGGTGAGTGGCTGGGCTTCCCCAGCCCCAGGGCTGTGCTATGAATGCATGCAGGTGTTCACTGGGCCAGGTAAACCCATTTTAGAGGTAAACTAACTTTAAATTGAGGGTACTATTTTTAGGGCTATTTAAGCCCTGTAAACACTTGCCTGCTCAGCCTTTTAGATCGTCCTAAGTCGATTAGAGAGCTCTAAAGGTAATGCTTGTACATACCCTGAGTCAGCTAAGTCATCTATGACCCCTAGAATAAAGAAGGCTCATAGATTCACAGAGCTTAAAGGCAAAGCAATTAATGAAACTATCTATTCTGACTTCCTATATAGCATAGGCCATAGAAATCCACCCTGTTACCCCTATATTGTGCCCATTAATAGGCCTTTTGTCAAAGTACATCTTCCAAAAAGGCACCCAGTCTAGTTTTGAACTACATGACACGGAGGACCCACCACTTCCCTTAGCAGTTTGCTGAGTTACTAAACACCCTCATTGCAAAAAAATCTGTGCCTAACTTGAATTTCTCTGGCTTCAGCTTCTACCACTGGTTTACTACTTGCCTTCCTTTGATAGATTAAAGATCTTACTAGTCCCTGGTTGCACCATGGAAGTACTTACACACTCTAACAAGGTCACTGTTATCCTTTTGACTCAGTGAACAGACTGGGGTCTCCAAGGCTTTACCTATACAGAGCAAGGCATTATTCTAGAGACAGGATGCCACCATCAGGGCCAGATTGACTGTTTAGTGGACCCTAGGCAAACTCATGGGCCCCTACTTTTTTCACTCGATAATTGTAATATATAAATAAGCGCAACTGGGCCCCTTCTTCGCTTAGGGCCCTAGGCATGTGCCTAGTTGCCTATGCATTAATCTGGCCCTGACCACAATGCTGAGGCACACCATACATGGTCTGTGTGTGCTTACTCCTAAACTGGGAGCCACACAGAAGTGCCCATGTGCAAGTAAACATGGGCCAGTAAGTAACTACACACTTCTTCCAGTTCAGAAGCTAACACATGTGTAACCTGCACGTGGTGTGTCAGCATAGCACAGCCTTGTACTTGGCACATGCATTAAGTCTTACTGGACAAGGCCCTGACTTCAGTCTTCTTTATTCCAACCTCTTTTTAAAACACCATGAATACCAGAACTTTACACAGTATTGCAGTATCACTGTCGCCTTCCCATTTCTACTCCTTAACTCTACATTTGCACATTTGTGTATCGCTTGGGCCTTATTTTGCCACACCATGGCACCAGGAGCCCAAACTGAGCTCTTTTTCCCCTTACGAAGCCTAGATCACTTCATTGCTTTTCAAGATACAGTCCTCCCCTCTGTGTTTAAATGCATTCTGTCTGAATGGCTGTAGTTACCAAGTGATGGAGATTGCTCAATAAGTGCCTTATTCTCCTCACTATCTATCACCGTGCTGACCTTTGGGTTGAGGACAGATCTTATTATATTTACTTCCAGATCACTGAGAAAATGTTGAATAGCATGCATCACCTTTTCCATTATTTTGCCCAGATCAGATGTCAGACTCAGCTGGCCTATCATTGCTATTATTTTTCAACAGCACCATAACATTAGTATTCCTCCAGTCTTCTGGAATTTTTTTGGTATTCCAGAAGATCTCTTCGGCCTGCTCTTTCAAGACTCTGAGGTACAATTTATCAAGCAATCAGCCTGCTGTTTTAACATTTTTTATCCATAGCAGATGTTGCTTTATGTCCTCTTTAGAAAAGCTATGTTTTGTCTGCGTACTGGGGACATTGAGTCTCATACTGCTTCGCCTGCATCTTAAACGATTTCCTGCTACCTTCCATCACTACACATAAAAAAAGTTCTTAGATTTGTGTTCACCTGTACAGGAATACGCAGTATTGAATATTTGGTGTACTGCAAGGATTTCTGTCCCAGTGAGATCATGCAGGGAGCGAAAGGTGTAACTGAGCGCTCTTCAAGCACAACAGCAGCTTTGAGCAGGGGGTTGGACTAGATGATCTTCTAAGGTCCATCCAACCCTAATTGTCTATAATTCTATGAATTATACAACAGACCAGGGGAATGGGCTTCACAAAGGAAGTAAATGTTTTTCATCAAACCTTTTTGGAAAGTGACTCCGGCAGAAATTGACAATAAAAAAGTAATTTGTTCCAAAACACCTTGCCCACAGAATCTGTCATGGAGCTCATCCTTTGTTGCCATGTTAAGGGCCACATATTTCTAGCCCTCGTGTTTGTAAAGATAACCTAGAAATCATGTAAATGGATGCAGTGCCGCATGCTTCTGTTGACAGCTCTGCCGTATTCACTCATAAGTGTCAACTACTCTACTCATCTCAATGGCTTGTTATCTATGAAATCAGAACATGACCATTTAAATATCAATATGCTATCACTTTTGATTAATTTAAACAGAAACATCCATCTAATGCAAATTGTCCTTCCATCCCAAACTGCCTCCTTTTTTTGGCCTAAGATGCCAAAAATCCCAATTGCCCAGCTGCTTTTCCTACCAATTTCCACTACGGTGGTAGGCATGCAAAGCCTAAAATCTACAGTGCATTGAAAATGGAGGAGTAGGTGTGGACAGCATGATGTAACCTGACTTTCAAAATAAGAATAAACTAGAGAGATGACTGTAGTAGCAGTCTGATACATTAAATCCCTCATTCTTTCTTAGTTGAACTAGTTGGGGGTGGGGGAGAATTGAAAAAACTCTTCCTGTCAAAGTCACTTCTTAGTTGAAACGTATCTGTTTCAACACACTATTATTGGTAGGTCTCTGAGGTCCAGAGGAGCAAGTCTGGTGAGCAAGAGATACTCTGAACTCTGACTCCGACTTTCTCGCAAATGCAGAATAAAAAGAAACTTCAAACCCATGAAACACTTAATGAAATTAAATTTGTTTCTGGTTAGAGCTGTTCTTTTTTAGTTAATATGAAACTGCTGCAGAATTTCTATTATGCCAAATAATTTAGGTTCTGAATGGACTTCACACAGTTTTGCCTCTATGATTCCCTTGGCTAATAATGGAGCCAGGGGAAGGGAAATAGGAAGCATTAAGAAGGTGGTGTTTAGCTGCCAATCTTCTGCATCTTTTCATTATATACCTGTCTTGATTTGGTCGCAACACTCGTTTGCTTTGCCAGATACACTTTCACCTGAGGAAAGAGGTTCTCAACACAATAAGAGGAGGGTACAACACAATAAGAAAATCATTATTTTACAATCTCAAGAACATGGCAGGCCAGCATTTCTCCCTTCTAGGTGTTTGCCACT
>NW_005842786.1:667728-669047 GCF_000455745.1 Alligator sinensis | reverse complement strand
TTTCCCCTTGACATTAATAGGCATGCATAGGAGCTGTCACAGCACTGCTTCTTGATTCCTTTCTCATTTCATGTTGGTTGCACATAGTGCTTGGTCAGGTGCTTTTGCTTCCTCTGGTGTTTCACAGATTTTGTTGCTACTTGGGCATTCATCTCAGCGTGTTGTCTTTTTTTAAATTGTAAACTGTGTTGATATACCTTAAGGTGCCCAGAGGCCTTCCAGCAGGAGGGCCCATAACTTAAATATCAGTATGCTATCCAACATTCAAAGTGGGTGTATAATGATTCTGAATGTGTGTGTGGCTATGCTATTTTTTCTTTTAAGAAACAAAAGAAAGCAAAACAGATTTTTTTAAAAGCATCTATTTTAATACAGCAATATTTTAGTGTACTTATAAAAAATTCTGTAAAATCTAGCAATCCCAAGGAACAATAAATAAATTAAGCATCAGGACTATGCAGAAACAGTAAATAAAGCATTTCCTGCTAGTCCTCTCTTCTCCAACTAAAATTAGAAGTACAGTAATCAGTTTTCTTAAATGCTTTAAAAATCTTGCCCATTACCATTGTAGATGCTGCAGTTTTAAAGGTAGAAGACCATGGATTTGTATTTAGTACTCATCTGGCTTTATTGTGTTGGGCTCTTTGCTACACGGTGCAATTAAATTCAAGCTCCTGCTGGGGCTGAGTCAATGTCATTGAAGCAAACTCATGAATCCTTGTCAAGCAGTGATGTGAAAGAGCCACGTCAGTAATAGGAGAGTTATGTGGCGGGCTTGTTTGTTTGTTTTTTTGAAGACTATAAAATGCTCTGTTGGTAGCAGTCAATTGCCCTTTTTTGTTTTGCTTTTTTTTTTAGAAAGTGCATAGTGTTTTATGTACCAAAGTGTATATTTACAATGAATTACATTCATTTTACCTACAGAACTCCCTTTTATTTCTGCCACATTAAACGCCAAAGCTTTGAGAATCGTGAAGTTACAACCTTGGCTTTCAATCTTCTGGAGTTGGACCAAATACATCCAAAACAGATGGTCAAGACAATAAAGCACCACAATTAAGTTACAGAAAACTGGAATTGTGCCCTTAAGAAAAGAAAGTGTTTTTTCAGGGAGCTTTAGACTGCTCTCAGGGTCCATCTGTCCAGTGCCAACTTGTGGCCTGCCACCTGTTTTGCATGCCATCTCACTATCCTTAGTAGCCGCCTTTCATGTGACCTGCTTCTACTGTGACTTAGCACTTCAGCTGAGTCTCACCAAAAGTCTACCCCACTCAGGATATCAAAGCTCCTAAAAAAAATAGCATGGAAATTTGAGGAGT
>NW_005842786.1:621631-667697 GCF_000455745.1 Alligator sinensis | reverse complement strand
CAGCAGGAGACAGCCCTTCTCCCCTGGGTCCATCCTAGGTAAGTAATCTTCATCAATGCAGCCTGGAGGAAGGCACGTCTAATGTAAAGCAGACCTTCCAGGTCATTGTCTTTTTCAGCACCATCAGTTGAGACACTGATAAGATGTAGACAGCAGTTCCATACAAAACCAGTATATCTGAGATACCACCGTTTCCTCTCTAATACAATCATTACAATGTTTGTTGAGTTATGTAGATAAATTATCAGAAACCATTCCATTTACCCTAAACTCAAATTATCCTTCTCCTCATAGTACATTATGACCAACATCACTAAACCAACACCACTAGATTTAATATTTTTGCCTCCATCTTATAAAAGAACAAATCTTTGAACAGAAAACCAGGCGGGAAAAAACAACTTCAGTTCCTAGGTCCTGACTAATTTAAATTCCTTTAGCCATTATACACAACCAGCACCACCACCAAGCTGTTCTCATGTCAAACTAAAGCCATGCAAAACCGTTCCAATGTCAACAGGTATCGCAAACAGCATAACAGCCAGCATATGCCAGCTCATGGAGAAACCAAGTTTCTGCTGTATTAGATATAGAGTAGACAAATACTGGACATTGCATATAATTTAAATGCTCCCCACTCTCAGATATCAGTCTTAAGGAACTACCATGTATTAAAACCAGGGCTGTTCAACTGGTGGCCTATGGGCTGCATGCAGGCTGTAAGGGGTTAAAACCTGGTCCACGAGCTCCCACCATCGCTATTACTGCTGCCAGGGTCTCCAGACTCCCCCTTCCTACTCCAGCTTCTGCTTCCTGCACCACCCTTGGGGGTGGCACAGGACAGCAGGAGGGGACATGGAGGGAGCCCGCTGCCTAAGTGGGAGGGATGGGCCCTGGCAGGCCCTGGGCACTCCAGACATTGGACACTAGGCCATTATCTAAATCTGTGTAACACTACCAGAAGTTTGGAATAAATTAATCAGTTTGTGACAACGTTGGTGTGTATAAAGACCTTACATATACACCAATGGAGAGCAGAACCAGGCCCACTGGAAGTCATTAGACTGTATTAACCAATTGTACGGGTATTCCCGTTCAGTGGAAGTTTTTTTTACTTTAATGAGAGTTCTTCATGGGCTTAGATCAAGCTTAAAATTAACTGCTGGAGATTGATGGCATGAATTAGCGGCTAGTAGACAGGGACAGAAGAAATACTCCTGAAAGCCGAAGGAGTTCCTCTCTTCTGATTGGTGGAATGTTTGGATCTTGCAACTAAACTTTTCTACGTATTAAAAGATGTTGACTTTGATAGTTTAATTGTGTTTTTCTTAACTGCCTGTGCAGCACCTCAGTGGCTTATGAACAAAACTGTTTAGTGCTCATAAAACACAATAAAATAATTTGGAGCCGGGCTTAGCAAATTGAGGCATGTGCCATCTGTACTAATGCTTCTTATTCCTGACTGAAATATCAAGTGTGTTTGCATGTCCTTCATCAGGACTGTCAAATCCAGCTCTGAATACAGGGCTTATTGGCATTAGAAGTTACATTATGTTTGAACATGAACTTCAAGGAGCTGGTGGGAATTTCAGTGATAAGCATGACTTGACACTCAGCATAAACAAAGAGCGCTGGGATTCAAGTGAGATACCACAGCATTTCAAGGTCACAAGCATATGCAAAGTAACACCACATTTAGAAAAACCTCTAAAGGATGGAAGCTGGCCCCCAGATTAAAAGTCCTGGGCCTCATTCTGTGTCATGCTGACTGTGGGGCAGTTGGCCTTTACATTTTATCAGAATAAGCATAAACCGAGTTAAAGTCCTACCACATCAAACTTTAGCATTTTGCACCATCTTTGCATATGTGTGAACAACCACAAGATGCACAAGGCGGTAGAGAATCAGACGCTACTTGTTTAAATAAAACTAATTCTCCAGTCACCATGTCCCTCAAAAGCAGGGCTAATTCTGCAGACCCTTCTTTACACAAGTAACTTTATTCACATACCTTAGTGCTTGCAGGATCGGGCTGATATTTCGACTCTCTAAGGCTCCTCTTTTCCATACTCATCAGTTTCCCAGTCTGATCAGTCTGTCCCCACATGGTGTATTATATTATATTATCTTACAGAGACACTGAAGTTCAGGAGATATATCGAGAACTGGAGTTGGAGTCCTGTGTTCTGTTCCCTACTCTGCAAATAACCTCAGAAACCTCATTTCTCTCCTTTGCGCCTGCCTTTCCGCTTCCTATCCTCGTTTTGTCCCTTTAGACTGTAAGTTCTTAAAAGGAGAGCCTGTCCCTTACTATGTATATG
Source organism: Alligator sinensis (assembly GCF_000455745.1). Lineage (NCBI taxonomy): Eukaryota > Metazoa > Chordata > Crocodylia > Alligatoridae > Alligator > Alligator sinensis. The sequence continues at coordinate 665,376 of NW_005842786.1, read as the reverse complement.
AACAGTGCGTAGCACTGATGAGCCCCTGATCTTGCCTGGTTCTAAGCCTTACTTTAAAAAAAAAAAAAGAATGCTTTTTGAGCACCTGAGAATACATTAGGCTCATTACAGTGGAAACATTGCTGCTAACCTAATTAGTGCCCATCAGCAGGATTTGAAGCCAGCTGTTTGCCCAGAAGGGAAAAGGAAAATCTGGTTTTATTCAGTACTCTGAAGTTGCTATTGAAATAACAGTGGCATTTCGATCGTAACATCATGCCGTCACTTCTTGAACACCTGAAGTGAGATAAGGAAATGAGAGTGCAGTTTTTGGGAGGGCGGGGGGGGTGTTGAATTCTTAGGTCGCATCTAGACAAACGCGGCCATGTGGTATATGGTGCCATAGACCCGTTTGCTGTGCCACACACCACACATTCAGGCATTTCCCATGCTGCTACCTTGCACTGCAGGCGGTGGGGGTTGACCCCTGGAGATCCAGAGGTCAAAACAACTTGTGCAGAAAAAAAAGTGGGGTGTTGAATGTGAAGACAGCACGCACTGTCCAAAACTGGAGCCTAGCTGGCCAGAGCCATGGTCCAGCTGCCAGCCAGGAGCAACACAGCTGCAGCTTTCCTGGCCCCCAGGACCCCAGGTAAGGCTGCTAGGGCCAGCACATTTGCTGGCCTCAGCCTCCCCTACCTCACCCAAGGTAGTCTGCAGTGTGCCAGAGGGTGCATGGCATTGGCATTCCCCAAGGACAAGGTTTCCCACTGCTAGTTGTCCCCAGGGAACCAAACGTTTGCGCTCGTCTGGATGTGGCCTTAAGATTTTAAGACTGTAAATGCTCCAGCTACAAAGTTCTTCAAAATGGGAAACCAGATTTTTAGGAAACACTTCTAACTGGAAGTCAATTAGCTAGCCTAATGATCCAGTTGTAAAACAATTTGTACTGGCCAGAGTACTCAAGTACTCGCAAAGTAGACTTAGATGGACACTCTATAGTAGGAAGCATAACATATACAGCTATCAGTGTGATTGGGCACAGAGATTTATACTGTAACTGCCGTCTGTAGATCTGTATTGTCCATTAATACCCCCATTGTAGTATCTCAACCTTGAATCAAATTTTCAGGGAAAGAGACTTTTTTTGTACACTGAACCACCTATAACTGTAATGCTTATGCATGTGAACAGCATTATATTTCTCCAAGAGATTGTTTTAGAAATGCCACCATACCTACGTCAAATGTAAAATCTAATATCCAGAGCTATGAATATAAAATTATATCCAACACCATTATACAGGATCATAGGAAAGCAGGACTGGAAAGGACCATGAGATCATCAGGTCCAGCTCTCTGCTCAGGGCAGGATTATCCCTGACTAAACCATCCCAGCCAAGTCTGTCTAACCTGCTTTTGAAAATGTCATTGAATGGAGATCCTACAACTTCTCTAAGTAGTCTGTTCCAATGTTTGGCTACTCCCATAGTCAGAAAGTTCCTCCTAACCTCCAACCTAAATTCCCTCTACTGCAGTTTGAGGCCACTGCTCCTAGTCTTGTGAACTTTATCAGCCACAAAGAAAAGGCTATCTTAGATGACACATCCACTCATTCTTCAAATAAATGCGTACCTACAGCTTCTTTAAAAGAACAATTTCTAACAACCTGTATAACTGTTGCACTGCACTACTTTTTTCAGTAAGTTCAGCTGGAAAATAGCTGATTAAGAGCCAACTAGCACCTTAGCCATGGCCATCTCCCTTTGGGCTCAAAAACTACACCAACGTTCAAATTAGCATTGCATAAATTATTTGGTAAGTGTACGCATGCTGTGATATTTATTTCTGTTTATAAAAATAACAAGCTCATGAACATGTTCTACTTAGAACAGAAGCGGGGGAGAGAATCATTTAAAAACAGCATCCTTGATAGCCATTAATGACATATACCTTATTAATGTAGTATCACCAGAAAGTCTTAGAACATGTTTCAGTTTCTGAGGGTGTGGTTTTTTGCTACTCCAATTACACTGATGTTACTACCTTTCCATTTTGGAGATCTATTTAAAGTCCTGGTCCTGATCTTCAAAATGAATCAAATACCAGGCACTGAACTGTGAACTACTAAAAAAGATGCACAATGCAAATTACAAAGTGCTTAAGAACTGGGGACAAACCATTCTCAAATGAGGATTACTGATCTCCATTTCAGTTACAGAACAAAGCTGCAGAAGGGATTCAGGTGACTCCTGAGTCCAGCTGTCTTCTGGAAATGACAAAAAGCCTTGCTTTTGGAGTAGTAGAGAAGGATCAGTTTATCCCTTCAGTAAGAATGACTTTCAGCAGCTCCACGTAATACCAGCGTCTCCCCCCAAAACACGTTACAATAACAAAACAAATGGGCAATTGAGTTAAATAACTCAATGTACCCCAAATAGAGAAGAGTATATGAAGTCCTGAAGGACTTCACAGTTGCCATGGATCCTATGTGGAAGAATATAAAAGTCTAAGAGCTCGTCTACAGCCCATCAACAGCATGTCCCAAGAGGCGATCCAGAGCATGCCTCTACCACCTCCTCTATTCACATGTGCCAAAAGCACTCATGCAGCAGTGAAGCCAAGCAGTGGGGCATGCCCAGGGAATGTCTCAACCAGAGATGGAGCTTGCAAGAGGGATGCCTCTGGAGCAGCGTCACCACCAGATTTCCAGGTTTGATGAAAGTTTGTGCGAGTGGGTGGGTTATGCTCAGGGCTATCCTTCTAGGGACAGCACAGATAGGACCTAAAGATGGACAACCATTGCTTTTAAGTAAGGCAACCAAATCCTTGCACCGGCAGGAAAGCAGGGGGTTTCAGTTAGCCTGCAGTGGGTTGCAGTCAGCCAGTTAAAGCAAATTGGTCATGTAAGAAGTGCTAGTGTTCCTCGAATTCTACTCATCTCACATGCACACACACAGAGGGACAGAGACAGACAGTCAGCTTCAGTGACCCTGTTTTATTAGAGTCAAATCAGCCTTCAATATGAAACTCTGAGCATCTTTGACAAAACTGTTTTAAAAAAACCAAACTTAGCATAAAAGCTTTAACTGTCTCAGACAACAGAAAAGGGGGTGGGACCTGCTGACATTGATGACCAGGGTAGAACTGTACTTATGACTACCTGTTTCCTTTTTAGTTCAACTCGCTCTCTTTGGCTTTTTTTTTTTTGGTAATAATGTACATGATTATGCTTTGGTGCGATGACCAAATATGGGTTTTAAAACAGGCTGGCTGAATGGAATGAAAATTCAGAGGAACAGATGGGTTCAACTACTGCTCAATGTGGAATGGTTTCCAAGAACATTTTGTATGTAAGAATAAATAGCCAGAGACACAGAGCTTTCCCTGAAACACACCAAGTGAAGGCTTCCAAGCTTTTTGTTGACTGAAGCATGTCTACACAAGCAAAATGGCGTGTTGCTTATAAGCAGTGCCAGTGATGGGCATAATTTAAGCAACGTCGAACAAAGTTCAAACCAGTGGCCAGGTTTAACTAGGGGTTCTGAAACATTATAGAGCATGCTTGCTTCTTGGCTATTCTGGCAGGTAAGTGAGATGCAGCACCAGTTCAGCTGTGCCTGCTAAGTAGCAGTTATTGTCAGCAATGAGTAATTATGCTAGTGCAGACAAGGCCCCAATTTGTGTGTGTGTTTTACATAATAATCAAGCTAAGAATTACCTTCCCTTTTAGTCCTGATGCTAGAAGTGGGAATTGGGATCACGAGCAGTGTGTAGGATTTGTGGCAGCTTCAGTCACTCATGGTTTACTGATTCGAGTTACTAAACCAAGAGTAGGAATTCCAAGAAAAAAGTCAGCTTTCCTAATTTTATGGAAAACTGATCCTGCTTCATTTTCTGGTATAGCTGTTAAGTGGTAGATGCAACTAGGTTAATGTTAACCAGTGCAGATACTAACTGGTGCAATAACTCCTGTGAAGTAGATACACTAAATATAAAATGGGCCATTTATATTTTTTAATATTTTATTTTTCTATATGATATACTATTTACTAGTATATCATTTAATATGAGCTCAAAAATGTGGGGAAGAGGGCTTTAAAAAAATCAAAAAACAAATCACCCCTACCAAGGGCAGAGGTGCCAGATCTCCACCAGAAATGCCTTATACTTTTAGTTTTAAATAGTTCCCCATCACCCTTTGGTGTGATGCTACTTTTGAATATTCTTTTGGAAAAGTATGTTTTCTAAATTGTGATGCAACACAGTATCCTTAATTCATTCATTCATTCATTCAATTTGTTGTTCCAGCAAAAAGCAAATGTTGCTAAGATTATTGCAAACACTTAAGTTTTAATATCATGAGTAGATATCTTCTGAAACATAACACTAGATGTCATTTGATTCACTTCCCAAACATGCAAGATGGGAAAAACATATGATGTCATGAGTTCAACCTACAAGAAAATTGTTCACTTTCTTTGTCTGTGAACAAGAGCTTGACAGTGTCCTGCCTAGACAATCTGATACACTCAGTCCAAAAAGGCAGAGTCACCAATACCACGTCATCCTTTCCTAGCCAAAACTTAAACACTTAAAAAAAAGCATCATTGATATAGAATACACAGTTACAAACACTTCTGCCAGATTAATTGCATTCTAAAAATGTGTCTTTGCTGTTTTGTGCTGTAAATATCAGTGACATGGCCATCAGGAGGTAGCAGGAGGTTGCATCCCTCCTTTCTGGTATTTGGCAAAGGTGCCAGCTATTCCTCTGTTATATATTTGGGCAAAGTAAAAACTACCTGTTGCATCCCTCTTTTCTGGTACTTGGCAAAGGTGCCAACTACTCCTCTGTAATATATTTGGGCAGAGTAAAAACTACCTGTTATGATGCTGAGATAACACTTTGAGACAGCAACTCTTTGATGCTGAGACAGCACTTATGTTTCCTTCCATTGTTTCTCAACAGAGAAAAGCAATGTCATGTTCCTAAAGCAGTGGCAGTTTCCAGGTCCCTACCTACTGTGACTGTACCTTCAGTTTCTAGCATTTTTTGTCTTTATTCTACTGAACAAAAAACCAGAAAATGACAACCCATGCTTCAGTGATGACAATCCATTCTTCTTGTAATATAACAGAGCCAGATATGGATCAAAGTCTCACTCTACAATGTGCTTCAGTAGGTGTGTGCCTAAGCCTTTGTTTTCCAGTAACCCATTGGACTGATAATAATAGAGACCAGAAGTAATATATCTAACTACAAATATAACTGCAAACTGCCTGGATTCATACCATTAAACTTTAGCTCATATAATGTATTGGGTATATCACGTATAGCAAAAATGGACTTGAAAAGCATAACTCTCTCTTAATCTGTAGTATCCTCCAGTAAAGCTATCTCAGAAAATTTGAGAATAAAAGTCTAATACAAGAACATATTCTTTCCAGTAGGTATGAACAAATCTTTGCCTGCTTTGGTCCCAGGTATTTGTCTGTGATGGTATAGGAATTGTGTGCATCCTGCATTCATGTAGGGAGCTGGAATAGATGATCCTTCAGGCCCCTTCCAGCCCTGCAATTCTTCTGTGCCACCAAATGGGTTCTTTTGTGTGATATGGCCCGTATGTTTGCCATATCCACTCACCCTTGGCAGCTTCATCAGTACTGCTGTTCACTTAAGGCCAGTACAAAATTTATCTGTAGCCCTTCTCTCTGACTTTTCAGGCCCTAAATGACCTTCGCACATCTTTTTAACAAGTCTCTAGTGTGCCACTGCCGTGCCTTCTGCTTAACATATTCATGTGTAATGCCTTCAGGATTAGCCTCCTGGTATCTTTAAAAAGAATCCCCTGTAGAACTATGAACTCCCTCTTAAAATGATAATAGGAGCTGGAAACATACTATCTTGGCCACAATGTGCCATTAGCCCTAAATGCTTTCTGAAGGGTCTTATCCTGATCCGTAGTTCTGGCAATCACTGTCCATATTTCCTCTGAGACCAGACAGCTTTTTATCACAGGAGATTAATAGGCACAGTCTATATATATCTGGACTTCACTCTGCTGTGATCTTGCCCTAGGGAATTTTTCTGCAGCAACAAATCCTCTCCCAGGTCTGTATTCCATTACAAAATCAGACATTTAACTGGGGGGAAAAAAGAAAAAAGTATTTATTCTTGACGAGGATGGTACTATGCCTCTTCCCCAATAATAAATGGCAAGAAATAATCTGGGATGAGTTTCACTTCAAACTGACTTCTCATAAATACATTCATAAATACAGACTAAAGCCAAGGCTGCCCCCACTGGACTTTTTTTTTGTTAACACCTTTGAAGCCAAAGACACTCCAGTTTTGATCATGCAATTGAAAGAGCCCTGAAGTATCTCTGGACCTTTCTGTTTTGCTTTTACCATCCCATTACCTCAGGGTTGGGTGTTCTAACGGTCCCTTCTCAACCACTATATTAAGGTTTGCATCCCATGTCCATTGAGCGTTCTGTACTGCAGCATTTACACACTGATGATTCTGGTGGTTAGGTAAAAAACTCATTTTCCTGCATGGGTCAATATTGCTAGGAGGCTTTATCCTTCTTCCTCAAGCAGTGGAGACAGCCAAGTGATAATGGTCAACCTTACTGTGATCAGTTGGTGTATCTCTTTATGTATGGTACAAATATATGCAAAATTGTTCTTCTGCTGTTTTTACCTAACACAAAATATCAGCTGTGTAACTTGTAGTATCCTCTTTATTATATAAAATATATTGTATTATATATTGTACATATTGCTGATGAAAACACCTTGGGTAGGAAGCACACCCCAAATGGAACTTGGCAGAAACATGTTTCCTCAGTGGGGTCCTGGATGCATGGGTGGATCTAGGATTTTGAAAAGGGGAGTATAGATGGGGTGGTGCATCATCACATATAACAAAACATAACATTTTCTAGTAAAAAGAAACTAGAAGCTTTACTAATATGCCTGGGGCTTAGGGTTGCATTATTCAGTTTAAAATTAAAGCAAAAACAAATACAATTTCAATGAAATGTGCATTATCTTGCTATATCATATGTACAAAAACCAAATCAAACCAGGCAAAAATAATCAAAAGATGTTCCTTCTTTAATCCTGGTACCATTAGAAGTAAATCTACGTCTCTTTCAGATTCCTAAAACAAAGTCTAGCCTCCTTAAGTATGTTGACAGTGCAATGCTTCATTGAAAGTTATTTCCACACCCAAGCTGAAGTTAACCTAAGGTAATGTTTCTGCACCCGGGTTAATGTTTTTAGGTAGGTTTAGAAACAGTCTGAAAGGCTGTAAAATAGGAACTACATGCTCAGGAGCAGCCAACAGATAGCACACGAAAGGATAGTTTGATTAGTGGAACATCAAGACCATTCAAAATGACGCGTTTAGGAGTCATGTCCATCATACTGAGCCATAGAAGTCAAGTGATTCCCTCACTGTTGCCTGAATAGGAATGCTGCTGCCACTGCCAGGCAGCCGATTTTAAATTTTGGGTGGACCAGGAATCAAAGGGGGCTGTGGCTGCACCACTGCACCCACCCCCCACTTCTGCACACTTCCTGGCTGGACGTATGGTTTTTCTCATTAGGGCACCTACACAATTACAGGATTCCAGAAATATGACCCTATCCAGCACCTCTTTTACCTTCTGCCAAAGGAAACCTCATATCTTCAAACTCTTCCTCAACTGATTTTCTTCCTGGGGCCCTCAGTAATGAGTGTGTCCCCCTAACAGGGACAAAGCCTTGACACAATTCTAACCTAGGATGGGAGCTTTGTTTTAGTGTGCTACCATTACAAATTGTATGTTTTAGTTTATGTGTGCCTTTAATGAAAATCAGCTCACCGCTGTAAAGTTAAGAGTTTCCCTTCATGCTTGAAATTTACTTTTTGTGCTAACAACAGTTTCTGGTAACATATTGACTTATGTGCCAGAACCCAACTTAAAACTGATAGGCTTCCTATTCACTTGCAGATTGATAGTGCATTGATTTTCTGCTGAAATGTTGCCCATTGTTCCTTTGAAGATTTCCTCTGTACTAATGATGCAGTCATTGCCTCTGTCCATGCCATAAACATTGATGGTGCTTGCCAGCTCTCCAAGCTATTGCATTGCTTGCCTTTTTCCCCCATATGTTGTCCATTGTTCTGGCTTAGACTGATTACCACCAAGTGTTCAGCTCCACATGCTGTTTTTTGCTGGAGCGAGACTTTGAGCTCCATATGCTTTTATGCCTTGATTCTATTTGCTTGTAGTGTTTTTGGATTCTTCAATAGTATCTATGCTGTCTGGGGACAGTCCATTCTCTGTAAATTTCTATCTGGACTAAGATATTTCTTTTTCTTGGCAAATTTCAATTTGCTTTGCTAGTGGTTTCTTCTGGGTCACACTGACCTGGACTTTGTCCAAGATTTTAATCATAACCCAGTCTCTTTTCAGAGAGACATAGTGCTTGTCTACGTTGCCTCGTGCTGTTGCCTGGTGGTAGCTCGAGGAACGTGCCCACCCATTCATTCTAACTCCATGTGTGTAGCTTCTGGAAGCATGGGCAGCTGGTGCCTCCCGAGTCTGGATGGGAGACGGGGTTCCTCAGCAACCAATCGCCAAGCCTGGATACTGGAAGTGCCGGCAGCGAAACTGGAAGTGCTGCCGGGGGACCAAGTACCCCGAGCACCCGCAGAAGCCACTGTCAGCATTGACAGTGGGGACAGCCTTGTCAAGGGGGGCACGTGCTCCCCCGTTCCCACCTATGTGTCACCTATGCCTGGCCGTGAGACAAATTTGCCAGCATGCAGGCGTTGCCCTCAGTTAGCCTTTCAAAATCACAACAATGGTCCTTCAGCCTTAGACTAGACCATATGGTTCTACCTTCTTCTTCATCCCCTCTGATTAAAAACGTCATTTATATGTTTCATTTTTTAATGGAGGTCAATGCCAGTACTCCTCAAACATTCTTTAAATCAGCTTTGTGGTTTCCCTGGTAGATTTAGCTGAAAACTATCAAATATATCAAGTGCCTCAAAACTAGCTAACATTACAAATAAACATGGCTTCTGTTTTCCTTTTTTGCTGACATTTATCATTTGTACTGAACACCATTTAAATTATTGCTATTTCCCCTCCATATTCTAGGGAACTTCAGCTCTGGTGGGACTTTTGACTGCTCCATTCTTCCATTTTAGATATTTTCTTAGTTCCTTTTTATTCCTCCTACCCGGTGGTGCTCAGTGCTCCCTCAGCACTTATAGTGCATGGAGAGATGTGCTTTATTTTGTGTCAAGTTCCAACTAAGATTCATGGCAGCTGGAGTAATTTTCTATCTTAAGTGTCCCAGCATAATGGGGTTTTACCACCCTTTTTGTAGCTGATTTTACAGTCTATATGGCCTTTGCCAGGAAAATTCTTCATGCATATTCTGCCCTAAAATTTCTTTTTGTTGAATTTTATACTATTATTTATAGTTATAAAGATCATATTATTTAAGTTTCACTAAAGATCTAAGAAAAGTTATCTCAATAAGATATGCTTAGGGGGCATGATTTTTTATGTATTTTTAAGTTATGTTAAAGGCACTTAGGGCTATGGATATGCCTTTTAGCTTCTGTACCATTATATAAATTCAGAAGTACATGGATAGGAAAAAAATTGTACTATGTAATTTAGCAGTATGTTGTACATCAGACTTTGACCGTATGATTCACAGTGAAAGATGCTGGATTTAAATAGAAATAATTGTTCCATCTCAAAAGCCTTGGCTTTCTATATTTAATAGAGTGTTACTGATTAAAATGAGCCCCAGGTTTAACTGTTCTAATTTATAATCCCCAAAATGACCATTGGAAGAAAATTCTCATATAGATTCCATTCTTAATCTTTCCTTTTCTTAATGCTTTCTTTAGCTGAATTCTTGCTCTCCGTCAAGTAACTATCTATGAACCCTCTATATATTCATGTTTCTAAAATAGGATGAATTCCAAAATCTTAAAGAATACCCCACAAAACTTATGTTATTATGTTCAGAGGTTGCTAATATCTCAGAATCTATCCACCAGCTCTTTGTCAGGAAATATAGGCTGCATACGGAACAATATGCAAGACAATTTCAATATCTGTTTAAGTACATCACGCAACAGTTCACTAAAAATATTGATATACTTCTTCAAGTGCAATTATGTGCATTTGCCTGAGTAAGGCTACGCAATGTGCCTTTTATAGCACTGGGCTTCATTTGAGCTGCTACACTGAAAAATCATTTCACACCTAATGACAGCGCAGAATAAGGCTGTCCCACTTGCAGCTCCCAAGGGGCTAACATGTGGCCTCTGGGTTCCCACCTGGCAGCTGCTGCCCCCATCCTTCTGTCAGCTGCAGTGTCTAGGCTCCCCCTCTCACTTTTGCTTCCTGCCTTGACTCCTGGAGGCAGAGCAGAGTGCACCTGGATGGCAGGACAGTGCTGCATGTGTGGCAGGGGGAAATCAGAGCTGTCCACACCAGCAGAGTTAGTCTTAACTGCTCACACTGTACAAGCTGCAGAAGAGGAATGGAAGCTTAGAAAATTACTTTTCATACTATTTCCATTTTGCTTGACCAGGAGTGAACTACTCACTAGATCTCATGATAGCGGTAAGAATGACCATTGCACTTCAGTCCCTGAGAACAGTACAGGAAGAGTAAGGAAGCCATGACGACAGCACACGCCAGCTTCACCCAACCTCTCTTTACCACTTCCATCTGACTGAAACAGCTCAATTGTCTCACAGCTGCCAATCCCCCACTCCAATGGTTCAGAGACATCTTCCATCCTCATCACCCTACTGGGTGCCTTCGTCCTTTAGAGACCATTTTTTCTCAGGAGTTTTGTCTGCGTTCTACATGTCCCCAGACCGAAAATCAAGTCAAGAGAAGTTTATCACAAGAGATCTAGGGGAGGAAGGGAGAGAGAGAGAGAGCAGGGAATAAGGCAGGGGTGGGCAATGATTTTGACTCGAGGGATGCTTAATGAGTTTTGGTAAGCTGTCAAGGGCCACCTGCGTAGCTCCGCCCCTTGACCATTGCCACGCCCCCTAATACCATATTGGGGCTGGAAGTCCCGCCCCCTAACCCCTGACCTTTGCCACTGGAAGTCCCTCCCATTGCCCATCAGAAATATTCCTTTGGGGGAGGGGGGTTACCATCTTAGAACAAGGAAAAAAACAAATCATTCACAAAAAACCAAATTGACAGGCAGCCAAGAGCAGATAAGTATTAATTTTCTAAATCTTGTATGGGCCTCACAGGCCAGACAAAATGACCTGGCAGAATGGATCTGGCTCTATTTTGCCCACCCCTGGAATAAGGGAAATATTAATAAGGATGCTGGGACCATCCAGTCCCTTGGCAATATGGAAACGTACACTTTTTAGCCAACTTCAGAAGTGTAGCAAGCTCATTCAGGGCAGGGGGTTGTAGAGAGGTCTACCGATCCCTGTTCACTCCTTGCCCTGGATCACGGGTATACTACTGGGTGCAGGGCTGTGCCTACTATGCCACAAACTCCTTAGCAGGGGAGCACCGCTCCTTTCACTCCACTCAGCCCTACCATCAGATGCACTGCTGAGTGTAGGCCTGCACTGCCTGGCTCTTATGGATAGGCAGTCTGAAGCTATTCCTGCCATGGCAAAGACATGACAAAGAAAGGTGGGGGTGAATTCTGATACCCGCTCATAGCTGGTGCCTGGGGCTGGCGCCCCACTCACCCCACCCCTCCCAGTTATGCTACTAGTCAAGGAGCCATATTGCTGCACTACTGCAACTGCTCAATGATCCTAAGAAGAAATGTGCCTCGTGTCCAACCTGCTTCAAAGCATAACACATTCAACTAGCTGTCCATTCCCTAAGGCTAATATTAACTCTCCTGTTTCATCGTGAGCACCAGTATGACTCAGTACAGTGTCATCTAATGCAAACTAATAGCTTCTGTCTGAAGCCAGTTAGGCTCATTTGAAAATTGATTGTCAATTGTCAGCTTTTTGATAGCTTGTGGAATTCATGACCATGGGGTGTCCACGTAACAATTTGTAGTTGAATTTGGAAGAGGCTGAGATCAATTTTATGCGATGGGGTATCCAGATCTCACATTTGAATATTAATACTTATCAGACAGAACAGGAATCTACAATCTCCACTGCATAGCAACATTAGCTGTGTTACTAAGCCAAAGAAACATCAAGCATAGGCCACTGCTGGAGGCAAGATTCCTGACTGGATGGACCAATTATCTGGTCTAATACAGCAAGTCCTAAGTCACTACGATCATGAAAATGAAAGATCCTATATTTTATATAATATATTACATACATACATAAGCACGTGCGTGAACACACACACACACACACACACACACACACACACACATATATAATATATATTATACTGCATACAAGAGGCAGAGTTAAGGTTTCCATGGGAATGTTAACTCCAGATGTTCTAGTTGTATAAAATTAAAGTATCACAAACCCAATGTTGTACTAATTTAGTTTTATTATATAATTAATCGCATTTATGTTTATTTAGGCCCTATAATTTGTCCTGAATTGTGTGAACCAATTAAAATAAGTTAATTCTAAATTTTTAAATGCTGGGTTCCTACATTTAAGGTATGCCTATATTGCAGTCACAAGAGTATAACAGAGAAATAACTGAGCTAGCTTTAAACTATTCAGCTTGGTACGGGTACCAGTCTAGCCACAGCAGCACAGAGCTCAGCACAGATTAGACAGGCTAATCACACATCCTTTTGCCTGCGATTGCAACACAGACATAACCTTCAGCTACTAAATCCACAGCTGGGTCCCTGACTTTCTGAAGTGCTAACCCAATCTCATCAATATCTGTAGCTAAATGGGCATGCCTTCCCTCTAGCCCACAAAGATGGACCCTCCAGATCAAAGTTGACATGTCTTGGTCTAGCTGTGCAAGGTTATTGTAAATTTAGCCGAGTCACTGCAATATATCTGTCCTGTAGCTAATGGGGACTTTCGTCTCCTGTGTTGTCAGTCTTGCTCCTCTCATATCGCAAAGGATACTAAAAAAAAAAAAGCAGCAACCTTTCCTTCACATTTGAGCATGTTCTTTGTTTCCTCTAGTGACTCAGACTTTGTCAAGGATCATGCATTAACAAAGGATGCAAGTGGCATTTATGTGTGTGTATTATTGATCTAACTGCAGTAGTAGGGCTTTGCTGACCATGGTGGTTTTAATTTTATCCTGTGGGCATTATAGAGTGCATGGGTACCGCTCCCAATATTGCAGACATAGGCAATGTGCTCTCTGAGGACCCAGTTGACATAATTTTATCATATTTGAGGGTAGAGGAGGGTGAAACAGAAAATGAAAGCTTTGTGGCTGAGGCAAAATTTGCTTCTGCCATGTAGGTCAGTGCTGGTAAGGGGGTTTAATTTGAACGTTCAGCAGAAAAGGGACCCCACTAGAATGATAGCATTTAATAAACGTTAAAGATAACTGCATAACTGGAACTCAAGTGTTTGGGTTATGTAAAAGGTGCTGTAGGCGTATAAGCTTAGACTGAGGTACAGTAATTAAATTTTGCATATTAACATTTTTCCCTTAAAGTGACAATCAGCTTTATTTTTACTAGTGGGGAAGATGAAGCCTACAAACTGGAAAAAGCAAAGTGCTCTTTGAAATGGTTAGAGCAGCCTTGTGATTAGGCTGTAGTAGTATTTTGTGGGTGTAGCCTGATTAATGGACCTGCCAAATTATGTGCCCAGCTGGGTGCCAGTACCATAGCCATTCTGCTAATGCTTTTGCTGAACTCCACATAAAGCAGAATTTTCTATAAGCATCAATCATAATACAGAAAATGGAACCAGACAGCATTAAATAATACAACACTTTCAATATATATATAGGTACCAGGTCGTATGCCCAAAGACATGAAGGGGATCTCTGGCAGGGCTAGGACTAGAACCAGGCTTTCCAGCTCACATCTCATTCCCGCACTTTACCCACTTCATAGAGAAGTGTTAATAATCTCGACTTCCAAACAGAACAGGGTAAAAGGAGCCACACATCATTCCTTAAATCAAGTTTGAGGGTACAATAAAAACAAACATGATCTTATTAACAAGGGGTTGAATAACTCAATCAGTAGCTACATGGCCCTTGAGTATCCAATTGAGCTCTTTGAAAAATCAAATACATGTTTATGTGAAGAGGCTTCTATAGCTGTCACAGGATGCAAAAAGATCTCATTTACTTGTCAGGTTTAAAAGGAGAGTGAAACAAGAGTTAGAATTATGATTGTATCCAAACATTAAAATTTTAAAGGGATAGAAAAAATCCTCCACAACGTAAGTTCTGTTATTTTCTTATTTAATCCTTTTTGATATAATGAGAGGCTTTTTTTTCAGATACAAGTGAACTATCCAGTCAAGCCAGGAAACAGATATTAAACTGCAGCATGGCAAAGTTTGCTCCAACTTTTCAGTACTAAAATCCAACAAAAATGTCAATGAAATCAATGGAAGGCTGTGAAATTTTGCTTTCTGTTTTGGAAGCTCTGCTCCCCTCAACAAGCTTAAGTCCCAGCCCTGTAAAGAACCAGCCTGTCTTCCTATTTCTTTCAAACAATGGTTTGATGCCTTTGATAACCTACACAGACAGGGGTCTACCCGACTCATGGAGGCAGCTGGTCAGTTTCGCAGGCAGATCCTAGGACCAGCTGCCATTTTCACCAACTGGGCACAGCAGGACCCTCCCATGCCTCTGATTGGCCGAGGGGCCCCGGTGGCCCCTCCCCTCACCACTGATTGGTTGCAAGTGCTGTCCATCATGCAGCCCTACTCGATACTGTCAACTGGTGGAGAGGGAAAGGACTGCATGACAGGCAACCAGCAGCAAGGGGCATGGGTGACAGCCACCTTGCCAGCAGCAATTCGTGCTGGCAGCCCCGCTCTCCTCTTCACCCCTGGTGGGCTGCATGGCCGGGACACAGTGCCCCGAAGACTGAAGCATTTTATTTTCAGTAAGTTTTCTTTTTGCAGTGAGCCTGCCAAAATCACAGTGCCCACTGTTTTTCACAGAGCCTGCCTGATTTCACATTTTCCATGAAAATCATGCAATCACAGATTCAGTAGGTCCCTATACATAGCCATCCTGTTTCTGGCTCAGCCAAAGTTTCTCTTGGTAAGTGAAGGAAAACAACTCTCTCCTCCATGGTGGGATAGGATTCAGACCAGGATTTGTGAATAAGCAACTGGATGCCCTAAATAAAGCTTCTTCCTCAGGGTTTGCTGGCAATGAAGTGAAAGTAGGAAACAAGGAGACATCAGCCGGGACCTGTGGGTCAAGAGTTCCTGCTTTGCTTCCCCATCTCAGGGTGATTTAGCTTCTGCCCTGTACATGGCAGATACCTATAGTCAATTGTTAGAACTGTAGCTGTTCAAGTGAATTTACCTTGCCTTTAATGAATGAAGGTTGCCAATACTTGTAATTTTAGGGAGAGAGAGGAAAAAACCCATATATTCAGGCACAAAAAATTACCGTTGAAAGCAGAGATCTAAAAAAAATCCTGAGTCACCCTCATTTGTCACTTTTGCACGGCTTGTTTTGTACTGAAATGAGATGTCTAATGCAGGATGGCATTTTAAACAGAGCCACTGTACAATAAAGCAGTTGGGTGCTGTGGCATCAATGGGAGATGGGAATTGCTACTAAGTCACCGGGTCAATGAGCATTCTGCACTCTACTTAGCGGTCAAGTGAGTACCAAGTGGTAGGCTGCTAAACACTTGTTTTCATCAACTCTGCAGACAAGGCCAACAGGTTATCTGCAATCAAAAAACAATCAGAACAGCTGTCATCAATACTGAGACCAGCCAGAAAGCCCAACACCCTCAACTACAATTGGTCATTTCCAACCCAGGAACAACTGCATAAGCCTGCAAGTCTAATGTAGAGTGACATCCCTATAATCGCTGCTGCTTTCCCTGCTACCTACTGTAAATCCAGCTGTCAGGGAATAGGAAGATGCTAGAGAAAATATTATAACTCTTGCCAATGAGGGGATAAAGTTTTCTTTGCCTGTGGAGAGGTTCCTTCAGTGTTTCCTCTTGAATGGTATAATTCAAATCTTTTACATACGATTAACTGAAACTAAGTAAAAAAAATACTGCTCTACTTCTCCACTTTCTTTCTTTCACCTGATAATTGGTAAAGGTGCTATTAGAAACCTGCAAAGCTTTGAATCTCTGAACACCACTGAACTGACTTTTGAACACCATTAGCTACACATTAAATGCATCGCATACTTTAGTATGTTCATTGGTTAGGAAGAGTTGGAAATTAACTCCATTCTGTAAGCTTCTGACAAATCAAACTCATAGTATCATAGTACTTAGGGTTGAAAGGGACCTAAACAGATCATCAGGTCCAACCCCCTGCTCCGGGCAGAAACGGGTGCCAAGATCATATCCCCCCAGCCATATATCTGTCCAGCCTCCTCTTAGAGACCCCCAAGGTAGGGGAGAGTATCACCTCCCTTGAGAGCTATTCCAGAGCCTGGCAGCCCTAACTGTAAAGTAATGTCTCCTGATGTCCAGCCTGAACCTGCTCTCTAACAATTTGTGGCCGTTATTCCTAGTAACCCTGGGTGGTGCCCAGGGGAATGGAGCCTCCCCCAATTCCCGCTGGTCCCCCCTGGTGAGTTTGTAAATGGTCACCAGATCCCCTCTCAGCCTTCTCTTGTGGAGGCTGAATAGGTTCAGGCCCTTTAGCCTCTCCTCGTAGGGCCTGCCTTGCTGCCCCATGACCATGCAAGTGGCCCTCCTCTGGACCCTCTCCATGCTGGCCACATCCCTCCTGAAGTGTGGCGCCCAGGACTGGACTCAGTACTCCAACTGCAGCCTGACCAGTGACGCATAGAGGGGGAGGATCACCTCCTTGGACCTGCTTGTGATGCATCTGTAGATGCACGACAAGGTGCGGTTAGCCTTACTGACCGCTTCCTTGCATTGGCGGCTCATGTTCATCCTGGAGTCAACAGTGACTCCAAGATCCCTTTCTGCCTCTGTGTTGTTGAGAATGGTGTTCCCCAGCCTATAGGTGTGTTGCTGGTTCCTTCTCCCTAGATGCAGCACCTTGCACTTGTCTGCGTTGAACTCCATCCTATTCTCATCCACCCACCTCTGTAACCTGTCTCGTTCTAGCTGGATTCTGTCCCTCCCCTCCAGTGTGCCCACCTCGCCCCACAACTTGGTGTCATCAGAGAATTTGGACAGCGTGCTTTCCACACCCACATCCAGATTGCTGATAAAGATGTTGAACAGTGCAGGCCCCAGGACTGAGCCCTTGGGGACTCCACTGCCCACATCCCTCCAGGTCGAAAACAACCATCCACCACCACTCTCTGGGTGTGACCATCTAGCCAATTTACCACCCATTAATGCCACAGTCACCAAGTTTTTTTAAGACAATGTGATGGGAAACCGTGTCAAAGGCCTTCTTAAAGTCCAGGAAGACAACATCCACCCCGACACCCTCGTCCAGGGACTTTGTGACCTGATCATAAAAAGAAACCAGGTTAGTCAGGCAGGACCTGCCCTCAATGAACCCATATTGGCTGGTTCTGAGCATTACCTCCCCTGCTGGGCCCTTTCAGATGTGCTCCTGGATAATTTTCTCAAAGGTCTTCCCAACTCAATTTAGTAAAGATACAACAGGTGTTTTTAAAGATATTTATATTCCTGATCTTGCTCTGACATTTATTATTTCTTTAGTGAAGCATTATAATGTACCTTAAAGTCTTTTTGGCTGCAATTAAATCACTCCATATTATAGGGTGAAAAACAAAGGTATCAAGCTCCTCCTTGGCAAGTGCTTCCACAAAATGTTGTAGTCCTTAAATCCACCAAAACACACACTGAAATCAGCAGAAATTTCACTGAAATTAAATGTAACATTGTACGGTAGCTGAACAATCATGCTTTTGCTTCTGCCCAGTTAATCAAAGCAAAAAGGGAAAGAATCCTTCTGGGCCTCACATCCTTATAAACAGAGACATATTATTTCAGGCCTTAGGGCCAGGTATTTAGACACCTAACTCCTTTTGAAATCAATGAAATTTGGCACCTGGATAGCTTTAATAAAACACAGACCAATCTTGGTCCATTATATCTAGCCAGCTCCCAAAATTCGCATTTAGGTACCTAATTAAGTGCACTGAACTTCCGCACCAGCCAATTATTTAGTGACCTAACTTTAAGGAATTGCATCTGAGGGCACTCACATGTTTGTATTTTCAGTCCTAAGTCCCTTCCTAACCATCTCTTTGCAACAGGTCTCTGCATTAGCACATAACCATTCAATCAGGTGAACAAATCGTGCAGAGACTACAAAAGAGGATTTCCTTCTAGTACCTGACTCTGTTTTTTTTGCATTGCAGTGACTATCAACTCAGTAGAATGAAAAGGCTTTCTTAAAAAATACCTCCAAATAAATAGATAAGACTTAATTTATTATTGAGGTGTTCAGCAACAGATTCTATTAATGGTGGATTGGGTGCCAGATGAAGTAGCTGCCCTCTCATTTTTCAGCTGAAAAAGAAACTTCTCAGACCTTCCAGGTTGCATCTTCTTTGTAAAAATTGGTAGGTCTCTCTGCCAGCTTGTTTGACACTCTCAAACACGATGTTAAACTTACAATTCTATTCCCCTCGTACCAATTTTTGGTTTGACAATATGCCCTGAGCATCCTCAGATAAAACATGGCCAACCCTGAACTGATCAGTACTAGGTGTGCATTTACTACAACTCTGAGCTTCTACAGGGCCCAGAATCACCAGGGGATAATATAAAAATTTGGGATGTTGCCTGAGTATGAGGTAAGCAGGGGGAGAAATGGATGCGGTCTGCATACCCTGCACACCAACAGCACTTTTCCAACCTTTTTTGTTTTGTTTTATTAAGTTTTCTTCTCACTTATATTCATATACATGGGGCCTAAGACTGGATTCTATGTTGGAGTCAGCAGCAGGGTGAAGGCACAAAACTGAGGGGGAAAAGAAAAGCAAAGGGAGTAGTTAAGCAGGACGCATGGGCTGAGTGAAGGGAGTACTGAAGAAGAGTAGCGGATTATTATATACAGCACATACGCTTCACACAGGCAGTATCTCCAAACCAGAAACTGGAATCCCTTCCCTCCCAACAGAGTGCCCCGTCCCTGCGCTAGGGTCAGACTCCCCCTTGCCTGTTCTTTCTCTGCCCCCGTGACTCTTGCATTCCCTTCTACACAGTGGTCCAGCTTCACCAGGAGATGTGGACACGGCCCACTTCCCTGCCTTCTAGCCACTAAGCTATTGGGTAAAAGGTGGGCACCCCCTTGAACAATAGTGGCTATGTCAGTGCTGCCAGCGCATTGCTTAGGCACTCTCTGAGCACGTTCACACGATCAGCTTCCTCTGGGAACTAAAGTACAGAGATGTAGGTGGTGGTGGAGGGATACTTGTGGGAGGGGGCACAAACTAGCTCCTGCTGCAGCTGGCAGCTGGCTGTGCTCCTGCTGCCAGCAGGACTCGGCAGCAAGCCTAGTCCTTCGTGTTGCCACTGCCCAGGACATAGACCTGCTGTGCCTCTGCAGAGACCTCTCATTTGCAAATCCCAAATAGCCTTAAGTGGGACAAATATACCGAGACAATCAACTGAGCCAATACAACTGCACTTCTGCCCTAAGCCCCATTTTACATGCTCACGCTCCTTGTAAATCTCTCACGCTTAGTGACTTTTTGCCCCAGACCTTCGGGGCTTGGAACAACAGCTGGCATTTTCACCTCTGTGCCCCGGCTCTAACCACTGCGCTGTGCTCCCCTTCAATTTCCTTCCATTTTAGACAGAAAAAGTCTTCAGTCAGGCACTGTGTTAAAAAGAAATTGCCTTCTGCAGTGCTGAGTGCACTGTGGCATGACTAAACACTCTTGTATATGAGCTCTATAATACGGACTGCCACTGTGATATTTAGGCCCGTCTTCTTTTTTTCAATTAAATCAAAGGGAGACTGGCAGGGGCGATCAAATCTGAATAACTAACCCTTGCTGAAATTGCCCCCCGGAAATATACATTCACAAGTTGCTGACTAATATTTGCACGCAGCGTTTTGTTTCCTAGACACAGCTGCATTTCTCTGGCTAAGCAGCACCTAACAGTGTATTCCAAGCTCGTCAGAATGCAGCAGGTTGCTAACGTGCAGCAAACAACCTCTCTGCTGCACCAGCAGGCAGGTGATCCACAGGACTCGCACACTGGATAGAAGAGCAGTTCAATCCCAGCTTTAGAAAACTTGCATGGGACTGAAACTCGGGAAGCTTGGATTTGATTCCCAGCTCTACATCAGACCCGGTTGTATGATCCACTGCAAGTCACAGTCTCTCTGAGCCTCAACATGTACCCCAATGGGGTACTAAACTCCACCTTGGCTTGGGGGCAGTACGATCAGGCACTGAATAAAGAGGGTTCTGCTTCCTATCCACGTCTTGCTATTAGCGAGAGAATTATGTTGCCCTCCATTCATCCTTCCTAGTATCAAATGTTCATAAAAAACTATAGTAGATTAAATAAACACACACTGAACTCGGCTAAATTAAAAAAATAAAACTGTTTTCCTGAAACCCACATGGGGCAGATGCATGCAATACAAGGTACAAAACTGTACAGGCTTTACTGGGAAATAGCTGCAAGCGCCTGTGTAATAAGATACACATGACATGATAGTCTAGAGGGTTTTTTCGGTTTAGTTTGTTTCCCCACACCTCCTCTCAGGTGCTCAGGAATGGAGTTGTAATATGTAGAATACACAGCCAAACCATGCCTTATTAAAGCATATTTTCTTGCTTTGCTTCTATCCCATGCAATTGCATATGGGATATTGCAAGCATTTGAACCAGCAAGAAGGTAGGGCCCCTGCTTTGGTAATTTCAGAGTCATGTTTCAGCTGTGACAAGAAGATGGAGAACTAGACACAGCACAGGAAGGACAGCACAGTGGTGTAGAAAGGCAGAGGTTTCTTTGTTTGATAGGGTGTTGTGCAACATGGTGTAGAGACCTTAGGTCCCAGTCCTGCAGGTTGCCAAGAAGAGGCATAACAATACGTCTGGGGAACCCAGTGACTTCCCTTGCTGCCCTGCCACTAGTGCAGTTGTGAAGCTGTGGCAGCTTAAGTCAGCACGTGGGACAGAGACCCCAGTCACTCCGCCCCAGGTATGCCACTGTTGCTGGGTGTGAGCAAACCTCTGGCTCCAAGGAAATTCTAAGTGGATGCCTTGAAAGCTATAGGGTCAGGGACTTAATGCATAGTTTAAGTGGTCCACGGGGCCCTCCTCATGGATTGAATGTGCCTTCTTAATGAACAGGCTACGCAGAATCCGGAGCCGGGCAGCGAACGTTTGCAATGTGGTATTGATTTAGCTCTTTGCAGCAGGTGCATATTCATCTGTTTGTCTACTTCCCATCTCATTCATCATCTCACAGCTCTTTTTAAGCAAACTTTACAAAATAAAAATGTAGTGCCCCAGAGCTCTGGAAAGTATTTCTCCCCTACAGCTAGTTTATACAATAAATTAGATCATAGCAGCACCACTTGCATGGATACAGATAAGAGCTTGTCAGCATTTTCATTTCAAACCCCCTTTTCCATGGTTTTATAGTTGAAATGTCGTGATTTTGCTCTGGGCAAAAAATTGGGATGAAGGCTCAGGTCTCGAATAAGGACTTAAAAAAAGAAAATGAACAAGAGAGTTTTAAAATTATAGTGGAATCATACTGTCAGAGGGATACAGAAAGAGAGGGGAGAAATTCTTAAGGTTTGACACCCTCCAGCTCACCCTGCTTTTCCCATCCAAATCTGCCTAGGATTTTACTTGCATCCAGTCACCCACTGGATGCTCACAGTTCTTTCCTTTTCACAGCTCTGTACAAGCAGTTACTGTTATTTCTCACAACATCTCTCTCAGATAAACACTGAAGATGCTACGTTTAATGCAGGGAATATTACTCTGTGTATATGGCATTTCAGCATGATAGTGCATCTTAAAAGTGGCACTTGCACTGTTTCTACATATTATACATATAGCATATCACAAGAGAGGACTGGTTAAACATACCAAGCAATTAAAGGGCAGGCAATTGTGTATTACTGGAGATTTTTTAAATATATTTTCAGCTGACACAACTTGTCTCTACCCTTTTTTTACCTGGCAGGCTCCATATCCATCAAACACATAATACACTGTGGACGTATCTACACATTGCATTTACTGCGCAGTAAGTGGTTTTTACGCCAGTATCTACATGTGCAGGTGTTACAGCTCAGTAACACTGTGTGTGGACTGACTTGGGACTAAAGTCACACACAGGGTTACTGCACAGTAAGACATCTACATGTGCCTTTCTGCACGGTAACTACTCGGGCATAAATTTGCTACCTGCATCGTGCCAGTAGCAAATTTACACCCAAGTTGGCATAAGTCACGATAATTACTGCACAGTATGGGCACACACATTTAGACTCATGCCCATACTGCACAGTAATTTTTGGTTACTGCACAGTAACTTAAATTACTGCGTAGTAACTGTGCATGTGTAGACGTGCCCTATAAATAGGTACAACTAGAGCTGATCAGAAATTTTCAGACATCACATTTTTCCATTAGAAAGTCCCAGGTTCATTGAACCTGAAGCCTTTTGTCTAAAGCATCCAGGGTTTAACAACCAGGTGCCATTGCCAAGGCAGACTTCCCATGAAACCATACCCAGGATCCTGGCAGACTGTTCCAGGGCTGACGACGCTAATGCTAATGGGGTCTCCAGGCTTTGAGCAGTCAGGCATGAAAGGCCTTCAGGCTTTTTGCTCTGGAAGAGGCATCCTGAAAACCCCAACTATAGTAGGGGGTTTAGTTCCCTTTTGCAGAGACAGGAACCCCAAAACATATTGAATTTGACTCTTTCTAAAAAGAAATTCTACAAACCAGAAATCCTGCTTTTTGGCCCTCTTGAGACCTGAAATCTTTATCATAAGACCATTATCTCTCTCTGTCTCTCAGAGGTTTTTCAAGGATTCACAAACAAGCTGCTTTTCCCCACGCAGAATGCTATTAGAATGAATAGATGCCACAAGTCCCAAGCAGAAGCAAGGGTCTGTACTTGCAAGTCCTTTGGCAAATGAATACACTAACTTTATAAATGTACTTAAATCTACAAGAGGAATATAATAAAAACCATAACAATGATTTATTAACATGAAGAGTTTTATCTATCCTGAAAATATTTTAGATGACTATCTTTGGAGCATAAAAATTTTATTTATGTCATCACATTATGCCATGGCAATTCTCAGTTTAACTGACATTGTCACATCACTTATGTAACATTTCCATATAATAATTCTACTTTCTGATGTAATTTTCATGTCAGAGTTATGCCTACACGCGGTGCCCTCTTAACATGTTTGCAATACCAAGTATTTTTTTTAAATACTTAACATGAAATACTGTTTATTTTGAAAAAACATGCATTGAACAATAATTTAATATTCATATTTAAGATGTACAATAATTGTTAGATATTTATGACCTAGCTTAACCCAGTTTTCTTACATATGCTTATACTTTCTATAGGTTGATTGCAATTAAAGGAGTTAAAGTTTTCTTTGGTATCTAATTCACATTTAGTTTTACTACAAACTATGCATGTATTTCAGAAGACTATGGAATTTTAAAACTTCAGAGTGGATCTTTTACATAGTTATAATTTAGTTCATGGGTCACTGAGACATCATGTTTTGCTATATAACCAAACACACAAAAATATCCAAAAAAGAAATACATAATTGCAGTTCCCTGACATGTCCCTAGATCAGGCGGGGACGCTATATTTAAAAGGGTGCAGCACAAAAAGTACTCACAGCTACCACTGACTTCAGCAGAATTTGTGGGACCTCAGCACTTCCAAAAGTCAGACACCATTGCTGGGACTGCCCATAATTGATTATTGATTGATTATTGATTATTGTCATAATTGCCACCACACCCAACTGTAGATGAGTTCATTGAATTTTAAGGAATATACAAAGTTCTTAGACCCATAGTTTCATAGTTTCATAGTTTTAGGGTCGGAAGGGACCTAATAGATCTTCTAGCCCAACCCCCCGCCAGGGCGGGAGAACAACAAAAGAACCCTAAACAAAAAACGGGACTCAAATGAGTCCAGCCAGGTAGGTATCCATGACCTTTCAATCCAACCTTTATAGTTCCTGTTGCTGTGGTAGCTAGAGAGTTAATTAGACATTAAAAACAAAAATTAGCTACAACAAAACCCCTAACAAAGAATAAAAGTTAGTTACACTCTGAAAAAAATAAATAGATCTCTTATTGTACCCTGAAGGGCTCTATCAACAGGTGCCAAAGAGCCAATTCTAAGAGCAGGTGCTTTCAGCTGACATTGCGTATGGCGACAGCACGTTGAAACCTAAGAACTTGCATCATCAGTATGAACTTCCCAGCCAGATTCCTCTGGTTTGATGGGATATAAAGGGAGAGAGGGTCTGTCAGAAAGCCACTTCCCATTATTCAAACTTGCCTCCCTCCACCAATACAATGATCAACACCATGACTTCCAGCCAGAACTAAGAGAAGCAATGACTCATGCAACAAATGTGTGTTCTCACTGACCCACACTTTCAAGAGGTTGGCGGTTTGTTCAGCACTCTCTACACCTTCCAAGTTGACTTCAAAGGTAACATTAGGTCATGACAGATAATGATTCATAGATTCATAGATTCATAGATGTTAGGTTCGAAAGGGACCTCAATAGATCATCGAGTCCGACCCCTGAGATCATCGAGTCCGACCCCCCATCATGCTTAATCATCCCCATGATTAAGCATGGGGATGATAAGGCCATGGATTATTTTGAGCTCTGGCAGAACTGTTGACTCCAAGCATTAAGAACCATAACTTAGTTCCCAATGCCACAGAAGCTGTGTGTTTAAGTGGTTTAACTTCTCAGGTACAGAGTCTGGGGAAGCAGGGTAGTCAGGAGAAGTGGTTGGAGCTGTGCTACTGAATAAAAATGACCTGCTCTTCAGTCCCACAGTTGTTACTGACTCACAGACCCTCCACAACTGAGATAAAGTATTAATGTTTTAGTATTAAATAGTTTATTTGCTACCCTTGCAGGTGCTGTAAATTTGTCTGTAGATCACAGCAAGAGCTATCTAAAGTAGATCACTGCTTAAGAGTAGCTGTGTTCTTCCTTTGGGAGTGTCCTAAAAAAGGCTCTGATGTGACCCTGATCCTCCTCTCTGAGGGCACTTCCACAGGATACTACCTGGTCATCTTTCTTGTTTATTCTGTACGCAGGATTGCTTGGATATGTTGAGGGTGTAAAACTCTGAAAGTATCTGTTTCGACATTGAAACCAATTGAAGTTTTCATTCAGTGTCTGGGCAAGCCTAATGAATGGATAAGAGATAACCCCAAGCCAGGCTAGACAAAATAAAATTATATTACTTCGGTTGGAAATTCAATTGGATGCTATGGCATAACCATCCCTTTGGTTGAGGGAGTATGTCTGTCCTTTGGGCAGATTCATAATATAATGGTCTGGTTGGATTCCCAATGGATACAAGAAGAGCAACGGTGAACTAGGTGACTCTCTGCCATTTCCGTACAGTCAGGAGATGGCAACCATTCTCCCTGCATACAAACTGTGAAAGTATTGCCCACGGTCTGTCACCTCAAGATTAGGTACTGTAGTGTAATCTATTTGGCCTGATCACTTAAGCTTGGGCAAAATGAAGCTGTTCACATAACAAGATTATCCTGCCACGAAAAAATTAAACCAGCGCGTTGTGATCTGCTTTGGCTGTTCTTAGTTTGTGAGTGAAGGAAGAGGTGCTGTGTTTGCTCTTCAAAAGCCACATCTACACAAGATGCTGACTGAGCAGTTATTACTGCACAGACATTTAGTACTTGCATACCCAAGTAATAATTGTGTGCACAGTAACTGGACCTACTGTGCAGTAGCATCCCCGCATGGCTTCCTGGTGACGCTGACTGCTCAGTAACTCATTCCTACTGCACAGTAGCATCACATCAGTGTTCATGCCGCACAACGCTACTGCCCAGTAATAACAAGCTACTGCACAGCAAGTGTCTCATACAGACACAGACAAAGCACAGGAGACCTGAGACTGTAACTCCGTCCATGACATGCTGCAATCACTGAATTAGCAGAGGGTCTCAAGACATGGTGGCTACCGACGGGCTATTCCAGGGTTCCACAGCTTTGCAATTCGCTACCCCTAGGCTGAGAAATCCTGAACATGGCAACCTACTGAGTATATTGAAAAGCTTTTTATTCCTGAGTGCTCTCAAGCTGCCTGGGGGAACTGTGATATTGTACTCTGGGACTGGAGATGTAGTTTTAAAGCTACTCTAGAAGACAGACACCCCTTTCTATGCTTAATTCTCTCTAAACCCTTCACCCTTAATTTTCTCCCATGTCTGGAAATTCCCCAGTGCCTCATGGTAGAGTGCACAACACACCAAGACTGTTTGGGCATATGCCCCAAACTTAACTTTCATAAATGCAATGCCAGAAAAGAAATGTCTCTTGGCCTCAATCCCTGCTTCTGTACAGGAATGCACAAATCCTCTCTGACAACTGATCATACTCAGAGCCTCCTGCCACTGGGAAGCTGGCATTCACCCTTGCAACTTCTTTTGTTGCTGAGCATTTTTATTTAACACAATGGTGACCAAACTCAAATGATATGTGAAAGTAGGCATCTAATTGGAACGCAGAGCAAATAGTAATAAAGTTCCACTTGACTGGCTCTCTTGATTGTCCATGACAAGGCTGTAAACGCTGGGAGCACCTGGTGTGGTGCCTTATACAGTCCATCAGTTTCCAAAGGTGGACAGACTATAGATGCAAGTATGACCATGACTATGATATATATTTATCACCATCCATTTCCACTTCCAGCCCCAAAATTATAACCAAATTTTCCTATAAAATAAGAACTGAATAAAAAAAAAATCACCTTGAACAGTGAGTGCTAAACCCAAAACTCAAACCCTTATTCAAGTCTGTAAGAAACACTTTCACCACCCTTCGTGCAACGCTCTGGAGTTAACTAGTTTGGGGTGCTGACTTAGCATCAGAGAAAGGTAGGACTGGAAGGGACCTCAGGAGGTCATGCAGTCTAACCCAATGCTCAAGGCAGGAAGGTCCCTATCTAAACCATCCTAGACAAGTGTTTGTCTAAATTATTCTTAAAATAAACAAAGAAATTCAACAAAAGTTCATGAAAAACCTTCTCACATGATTACGAGGCACGATGCTCAAAATAACCAAAGCACCCTAGTTTGCCACAGGTCAGTGTCCTTGCCGCTGCAAAGATAGGAGTAGATGTTAAATACACTCAAGAGATCCATGGAAGGGGGCCACTCAGAGGTACACCCAAAGGCAAAACCCCCCACAATCCATTATGACTTGACTAGGGAAAAGTGTATGACTGTGGATTTACAAAATAGTTTTCCATGTGCTACTCTATTACACTAGTTTTATCTGCAACTATTTCCAAGGAATATGTTCAAGTTGACCAGGGGGATAATTCAGCCAGTTTCCTCATCAGGAACAAAGATATGGAGTGCACAGTGTTATATGAAATCAAGGTGGAAATGAAAGCTCTATTTGAGGTCAGTGAAATAACTCAAGTGTTTAATGTTTGGTATGTAAGATTTTGCACATAAACCAGTCTAATGTCAGATCAGGTCAGGTCATATTTAGACAAGCAATTTCTTGGTGCCTTGAAGAATTGTCTCTCTGAAACACTAGTTCTAGGACACACAAGAGGAAATGTTATTCTCATCTTAGAAGTGACACACAGGAGTTTGTGCAAGAGGTAAGTGGCACTGGTGTAGCAAACTAGGAATTCTTTGGTGCTCTCATGCAAGAGAGTTGCAGGAATTACCTATTTAAAACAGCGCAGTCGGTACAACAGAGACGCTCTGATGTCATATCACATTCAGTTTTATAAGTTTCTTCACATTGTCAGTTGCAATGTGCCAAAGATATCTGGGCTGACAATGAGTGAGAGAAACATAAAAGTTGTTGGAGGTACCGGCAGTTGAGAAGACAACAGATGTGGCTTTGCCCCTGCGGCAGAGAGAGAGGCAGTTTTTGGACAGTGGAACAGGTCATTATATGGACACCTCTGTTAAATAAGCAGCAGTGGGGGGGACCCACTGTGCAATCTCTAACAAGAATCTGCAGCTCTAGAGGACCAAAGGTAACAAATTGACAATGGACAAGTGACGAAAGGAGAGGGGTTTTATCCTCCTCGGCCCTCTATAACTATGCCAGCTAGATAAAAACCTAGCCATGAAAAAAAAGAAAGGCAGGATTCCTCAAAATTCCTGGTGACGCTCAGATAATAGGAGGCACTCAGACATCTTTCAATTGAATCTCCAATGCAATTACTTGCAATATACGGACAAAAAGGCAAAGAGGCAGAAAGTCACCTGCCTAGGAAAGTCAGAGATGGAACTGAAATGATGAGACATCTCAGTGAAACAGAAATAAGTCCTGGCACCTTGTGAAAGACCAACTCAACAGGTGATAAACTACTTATTAAAGACTTCAGTTCAGTAAAGATGTTAAGCGTGTTAAATATGTGTTTAAATCCCATTAACGTAAATGGGACTTAGCAACCTGCTTCAGTGCTTTGCTGAAAGGAGACTTAAGCCCCCGACTTCTATATGATAATGTAAGGTAACTGTAAGGGGAGGATGATCCAGAAGTTCAAGTGCTATCTGGACCTTGGAGGAACAGAATCATTTCCTTGTTCTGCCTCTCTTGGCACATCCAGACAAGCACATACGTGCATTTTTCTGGGGACAACTAGCAGTGTCACATAGTTGTGTCACTGCTAATTGTCCCCAGGGAATAGCCCTGCATGCACACTCCGGCATGCAGCAAATTGCCCCGGGTGGAGTAAGGGAAACTCTTCTCGCATATGGTGGTTGTAAGGATAAATAAACTGGAGACTACGAGGCATGCAGCTACCAAATTTAAGGAATCACTAGAAACACCCAAGATAGTTAGCATCTATCCTGCCTTTCAGATTATCATGCCTGGAACTGTTCTGAATCTTGAATGTCAGAGATTATAAAAACATGACCAGTTTGGGGCTCTTTATTTTAATGATATCCAATTTCTATGAACATGAGCCCAGAGTAAATTCTGCCTGGCAGTTCAAACAGGTCTATTCTGTTCCTCTGTCTGTACAACATGTGGTCTAAGTAGGCCAGATCCACACTGTTCTTTCCCAACAACTCCTCCCATGTCTCCACCTGCTAGGGCTTGGCAAATTTTTAAAATCCTTGCACCAGAGGACAACTAGAAATGGTGTAGGATGGTTCTGGCACCAAGCTTTCCTCCTAAACACCTATTTCTCTCTTTCTATGTTCACAGAAGATGAAGCCTGAATTTTGCTCCAATTTACAATGCAAAGTCACAAATAATGATTGTCAGAAACACTCCATGTTCAAGATTCACACAGTCTTACAGAAAGGATTTTTTTTATTGGCCATATATCTGCTACTATTTGATTTGTAACCTGATGTTTTGACACCTCCAAGATATTTGTTTTTACTTTGAACCCTTCTTGAAGGTACTACCTACTCTTTCAATGAAACAGGACACCAACTCTGCCCCATCCCTCACAGTTTCAGGCTGGCATGAGACCTTGTCATAATTTCATTATATGCATGCTCCTAAAAGAGGATATCTTTTACATCATTAGTGCTAGACTATACTCTCATGTAACTGAAATAAGTCCAGGAGCAAACACATTTCCTTCAATGAAAACTGAGTTTATTTGTGAACATCAGTCTACATCTTGAAGTATAAAGGAATAAGGGACACCGAATCAAAAACACTTGAAAATATGGGCTAGAGAATGAAATTATTCCTGATCCAGTTAGATGTAGAAAAGAATACAGATTACAGACCTGAGCAGCATGGCAAGTGTCAGGCTTTTGGCCATGTTCTTATTTAAAGCATCAAGGGGTATTTCCTTTCTCAGGGACTAGACCCCGCCTTTGTAAAGGGGGTCTACATGATGAGCCATCTCAGATGTTCAGATCCTAATTGTGCAGCCCAGTGAGAGTTAGAGTGCTATTGAAAATAAGGTGACTAGAATAACTAGCCCTTGCAGAATAAGCTAACCATTGGCAGCACTCAAAATATTTCACGTTCACCACAATTAAAATGGCACGGTAAACCTGGAGAGCTGCTGCAATGGATCTATTTCCAGTACGTGGGGATCTCACAAAGGGTTTTATTGTAATATAGGCTAGTGATACATTCACATAAAATATTGGACTTCCATCACCTCCTCTGGAGACTGAATCAAATAAGTACAAGTCTGACACACATCAAACTGATGCAAGAATATGCATTTTACTTGTGTTTTTTTAGCATCCTCCTTCTAAGAATCACCACCCCACACTTCGACTTATTTCATTCATGAAGCGATTAAAAAAATTAAAAAGCCCACACTGCAACTAATGTAATGAGCCTGCAGCCCTAAAAAGTTTTTAAAGTTTCAAATTTATGGATTCTATTCTCCTGCTTCTTCCTAACAGGATCTAAAAATCATGAAAGAGTTTAAGTGCATCAAAGAAAATCCTTTGAAAATCACGCTTCCGGCAGGAATACAAATTGGATCCCAGTCCCTAGGCCACTGGCCTACCTTATTAGATTGGTGGCTTGCATTTAATTTCCCTTGACTAATAATTCACCTTTATTAATTATAATTTAACACTCAGAATCATTTTTTGAAAGTTTTGGAGTTTAAATTAAAAAAAACACATTAATTGCTCTTACAAAATGTAAGTTGAAGACACTAATAGATTGCTCAACTGTCAACACTCTTTTTATCACCAGTGGCATCATGACAAGGCAATTAAACAATAAACCTTTTGTAATTAGCACAACTTTTTATTTGTATGGAATGGAGCTAAGACTGCAAGTAACACGTACTCGGGAACATATAGCCAGAAGATTCATACAGACAGAGGGAGAGGAAAGAGAAGGTAGACAAGCCAATGTTTGTCAGTGGATAACAGTAAACTACCTTGAGATCAAACAAATTGTAGCAAATGCCAAATACTCCATCCTTTACCTTTAACGTGATTATAGTTAGAAGTACTGGTTTATTATATTACAGCTATATTTATACAGTTACTACGTAGGGTTTCAGGATATTTCAGGGTATGCCTTGCAGTAGTTCAAAAGTTATATTGTATCCCCACTGATCAAGCAAGGGTTGAATTTTGTAGCACAACCATTTCTGAAGACTGAAAGATCTGTATCAATTAAAATTATTTTAAAGTTATAATCTTAACTCTTTTTACTAGAACCACAGGTTTTTCTGACCAGTTACTTAATCATTGTATTTTTAAGCATATAGAAGCAACTTTAAAAACTATTCGCATTGTTAAAATAAGGACTATTGAGACTAAGATCTGGGCAACATTCTGGATGCCTTACAAAGCTAGGGTGAATGGTCCAACAATGTGAGAACCAAACTTCTCTATCCAAAGACAAAACATCTAGTTAACTCCTGACATCACTATCGGATTATTTCAGTAAAAGAGCAATGAGCAAACATTTGCATTTAAATGCATCAAATTGGAAAAATGGGGGGAGGGGGGATTTTTTAAAAAGCCAACTCAACTCAGTACCTTCTTCACAAAATTAGGGGTGAGATTGCTTTATATAGCCAAAAAATTAACTTATCTGGATAACTGCGCCACCTTTTGATTGAATTTATTAAATTTAAATTTGTCCAAGCCCCAAAAACCCACATTCCTTTCAGATATTCATTTTTCATCTCCTCTAGACTTTTATAAGGTTTTATGGGCTTACTTTTTTATTATATAGAAGTGCAGGACTGCATACTTGATCATTTCAGGTCTCATTACAAGCACCAGAGATATAAATGAAAACAGTAGATACCTTCCTACTAGTTCTAGGTTTCAGAATGATCACATATGTTTCAAAAGCAATAAAGCTGGGCAAACGATTTAGTAATCTTAGCTTTGTTAGCTAAGTATATAACCAAGTCTAAAACAAATTCTTCATAATCCAGTTGATTCTCCTATGTAAATCTGCACCTGTACAATTCTGGGAAATAAGGAACCCTTTTCTTGCACTGTTTTTTCTCTAACATCTGAAATGTATCAATTCTGCAAGCCCTAATTTATAGCCAGCATATCCCAAATTGCACTATTCAGACATGAAAAAAATAGCACAAATATTCAAAGGAGTTAGAGCATGCATTGAAAGACGTTAACCATGTCCTACCTTGCATCCAAACATCAACGATAAAGTGTTGTTGGTACATGCAACTTTGCAGTGGCAAATCATTGGTGTAAAGCAGTCAGGATTTTTAACAATAGGGCACATTCCCTTAGTGCTGCAGTAGTGGCAGCCTACCGAAGGATAAAAACAAGTACCTAATACAGCACATGGAGTGGCAACATATGCTGCTCAACAGCTAGCTTTTCTCTTGCTGGTCAGAAGCAGCCTGCTTGAATCTCTACCTGTGCCCCATTCAGCCATCCCCTTCTTTGTTGATGAATCAACGATGCAGCACTGATCGTGAATCTCAGGGTTTCCCTTCCACTGGGAAATTAGTTTTTACATTGAAAAAAAAAAAAAGAAATGGAAATGAAGGGGAATAGCAGGTGTGGCAGCATTAGCATGTAAAAGGATGTAAACGCCTACTCATAACAATCACATAAGATTGTCATGCTAGCTCAAGTGGGCTGAAATTATTCCATCGGAAGAAAAATACTGCAGCTCCTGATTTGGTAAAAAGCCAGTGAGTTGCTGCAATACATAGTCATTGTGGGGAAGAGGGGGAAAAATGACTTATCTTACAAGACAGACTCCTCAGCCTTTATCAATATGCATCCCAATAAGGATTCCCTCCCTCGTCCTCTCAAAAACGAATCACTTGAATCACAACTGTGCCGAAGCTATGACCTTTGCTTTCTCCATAAAGATGAATCTCAGCATGAAACAAACTGTACTCAAAGCTGAAAATCCCAGATGCTGGGAGTTTGCAATCGGAGAAATACAAGTAACATTTACCCAATCCTTGCTTGCCACATGGGAGCTTTCTCCAGGCACAAATTTACAAATAGACAGGCTGATGGATTGCAGGAGACACTGAATAAATACATGAAGTTACATAGAAAATACACATGTATGAAGCTTGAAAAACAGTTGTCTTTAAACTCTGCTTTGGAGGTAGCCTACCTACCGACAATGCAGCTCGTACTTTAGTAATATACCCGAAAACATATTCTACACACCAGGCTCCACCATGCCAGAAATGCAATCACTAAAGAATCACAACATTTTGGCTGCAGTTACAATGGTCGTATTTGCTCAGTTTAGGCAGTGCCAGTTAAAAATGCATAACCAGCATTTGGGTGGGCAAATTGGTAGCTGTGCTGGTCCAGAATCATTTGTGTCAAAAGTTGAATGACTAAAAAGTCTGGCCTTGAGTTCAACGTAGACACGGATACTCATAAACTGAATGGGAACTAATACAAAAGGCAGAGACACAGCTTAAACATTTACACAGCTGGCAGTGAAATAATCTCAGCTGTCACTTCACAGACTTGACCCTGCTATTTCTAACTCAGGTGGCTCTGCCCATCAAATTATGAACTCTTTCTAAAGAAATGAGAGCAGTTTGTCTCTCTGGCAATCATAAATGTATTCTCAGGAGACAACTGAACTATTATCTGCAAGAGACCCAAGCTAAGAAGAGCACACAACCTGCTACATAATAGACTAGAAAAATACTCATGGCAAATGAAGGTGCATATGTCCAGTTGCCTTACAGAATTATCAGAGTGAATATCAGAAAACTTGTCAATAGATTATATTTTAAGGGTTGACTGGAGAGGACAATGTACAAGAAATAACAATAGAAATAAGAAATAAAAAGGCAGCATCTCTTCTGCACAATTTAGCCTTTACTTTTCAACCCACAGAGGATTAAGGAGTCATTTTCTTAAAATTGGACATTTTTTCTATCATACCCCACTAATGTTTCCTTTGATCAGTTGTCTTTATTTATAGATAAAAATCTTTATTTGGCATAAAAAATATTTTCCATCTATCAGTTCTGATTTCTTAAAATTTAGAGAACTTCTAGCTTACATACTACTGTAGCATATGGGTTGTCTGTATATTATTAAAAGGGCTAAAATGCAAATTGAACATAGATTATATATCTACATCTCTCTATCTATAGCACCATTAATTGCTCTCTCCTTAAAGTTGCAACCCTGCTCTATTTTCACAATATGTATTTCTTGCAAAGCACAGGTCCTACATTGCATTGTCCTCAATTCACTCAAGCCATAGCTTGATTCCAAGCAGCCTGAAACAGGTTTTATATGCTACAATAAGTCATGTGAGAGCTTATTATTGGGATGCTGTTTGATCAACCATCAATAATCCAAGCCGCATTTGACCTGTTATTCCAAAGTGACATCACAGCAGCACTTTTTTCCAACTTGTCCTTCTGGTTAACGTTTGAAATCCTGGTTGACCCTGTTTAGAATACATGTTATGGTGACACACAGTTATACCGTATCTAAGTCTTTGATCTGTTGATTCCCAGTCTGACTGTCTCGTTATTAAGCTATATATTAAAAAGATTTTCTTTCAAGTCCTATCTTTCTCATAACCCAGCACTTGTGTAAATATAGAAAAGTGTGGTTTCCATGACAATACATTCCATAGTTACAGCTAGCAGCCACTATCATTAAAAAATGAATCACACTGTTACCTTAAGGTGTGAGTACACTGTAATACTGGTCTGATAAGCACTAATTTGGCATGGGGGTGGCATTACAATATTTTTAGGAGAAGACACTACTACTGAATGCCAGAAAACGATGCGTTTGTCTTAACAATTCCAATGCCCACTCATCTTAGACATTGAAGTGATCGGTAACACTCTCGATCCTTCCCAATAATCATAATTTCTTCTATAGATAGAATACGTTACATCCTCACCATTCAAATGTTTTAAACATGATGATCTCTCCCATTCAAAATGGACCTAAAAAATCATACAAACAATTGCACATGAATTGAGACTCTGAGCCTAATGTAAGTTTCCTGCACTTAATTGTAAATCAGAAGAGAGAAAAAGAGGCCAATTAGTCTCCTGCCTCCCACAACCTGCTTGCATTAGGTTGCTTACGCATTTCCCAAAAAGATGGGACACATCTATTTGTTCAGCTCATCCTTCCTTCATGCTTCTAAGCATAACACTGTTACAGACTCCCAACCTATAACAGATTTGACTTGTGATTTCATTTTAACGCTCTAGTTTCAAACAACAACTAAGGCTTCCACACTATTGCCCTTCAGACTTAATCTCATTGTTGCTTTCAAGTACAAAAAAAAGTTACCTGCTGCTCAGTCATTTGAGAAGTAACAGAAAACTCCTCCCCAGATTTAACTAGAAGAAGGCTTATCCCAGACAGATTGGAATAATAATTCACATCACAAGTGGGCAAGACATTCAGTTCAGTTAGGTGGCAGCCACCCACAGGAAAGAGTCAGGCAAACCCGACTGCCCAAAGATCCTTCTCTATTTTTACTTTGTGTGATACCTATCACTGAAGTAGAAATAAACTGCTAATTACCAGGAAAGCAATTTAATCAGGAGCACAGTTTATTGAGAAATCTCCCCCTCTGAACGGATTCACAGAGAAGCCTATATTGCAGATGCAGCCGTGGAAAGGGCTGACTCCATGTATCGCCGGTATTTTGTGAACCCCTAAAATTTAGCAATGTAATGCCCTGAATCAATCTATTTGCTTGCAACTGCTATTCTTCCCAGAATTAAGTGCACCTCTCTTGCTATTATTATGTGACAAGGGGAGACTCCCAGCCAATCGGGATGTAGAGCAGCTGTCAGACTGCTTTTCTGTAAAATGACAACTCTGGTGAATAAAAGTCAGATGCCAGTGTCTGAGCGATTTCCAAGAAAAGTTACTCTCTCCCTCCTCATCTAAACCCCAAATATTATTTTGATGGTAAATTAATAACTTCCTGTTCCTGTCTCAGTCTGAGCACTATTGTCCCAATCACTGGGGAATACTGGAGATAGGTAACAGAGCTTCCTTTCAGCTACTTGACCCTTTAAGGGAATAGATTCTTTGTTCCACGCTGTATATTTGCAGCCTACCTATGCTGGGAACAAGAGGCATGATGCCATGTGTGGTTTCACATGCCCTTTTTCCCCCAATGTTTCATAATTCTGAGTTCCTTCTTGCCTCTTCCATCCTCAGAGCGCTCCCTGCTAAACCACCACTTCCTGTCATTCTGTTCATTGTCAACAGACCCAGAAGTGACAGAAGGCAAGGACAAAATGTTCGCCCTAGCAATGCAGAAAATGGTAAGGCTGATGTACTGCACAGTAAGCACAAGAGCGCTACTGGAACAGAAAATTAGGAAAACAGAAAGATCAGAGCAGTAGTACCTTGAAGTCGTCAGAAGCAATCGGCAAAACATTTGGCATCATGGGGCCACCGGCAAAGAATCCCAGCAAGACTCACGTTCTTCGAGCGCTGAACCAGGAACGCTATTGGAATAAAGAGAACTGCATTCTCCATAAAGCTACGCCACCTCTTTCCTTGCTTCACTGTAGCGCGTCGGTCCAGAATCTACCTTGCTTTTACTTCTTGCTGGGCACAGATTTCAGCACCATCCATTCCACTGGTCATTTGATACACAGAGCAAAGGCTGCTAGTGTTACACCGCACTGAACATTAAATCAGAAGCTGTGATGATACAGATACCACAAAGCATGGATCTAACCGAGGACAAATGTTTTCAGAGAGCTGTATGAGATGGTGAGAAACAGGAGCCCGAGGCCAGGTCACAAAGGTCAAACAGTGGGTGCAGAACATGAAGGCCATCTAAAAAGCTGGCGAGCTATGAGGGGAAGGATGTATGAACATGTGTTTCAGTTAAAAAAGAAATAGAGTAATTACGCTAGTTTAAGAAATTCGGAAGGAATAGGAACTTGTCCCCATCTATCTTCTCCATCATGGCCTATATGGCTACTAAAACCCTCCTGCTCTTCCAGCCCCATGACACCTACCTTTACTACCAATTACCATCTAAGAGTCTGTTTGCACTGCGCAGTGCAGTGCCATGTAGACATACCTGAGCCAATTCCAAAAGAGGAAGCTCAGATCTCTCTCTCCATTGTACAGGGGAGATATTTTGACAGCACCAGTCCTCGTATTAGCACAAGAGCTCCCACTATATTTCATACTGGATTCTGGCTCTGGAGCTCATTCCCAAACCATTTCCTTCTAGCAATTTCCTGGGCTGTATGAGGGCATTCGAGTTTTGAAAATCCCCCATCTTCTGCTCTTGCCTACTGTCTCTTCCTTATCTTCACACCACAGGGCCTAAATCATTCCTCCAACTCTTTGTTGTTTACATTTATCAGACACCATCACCCCAAAGCTATATGAGATCTTTGGTCAAACTACACATTACTTTATTCTTCTAATCTTCTGTTAGACTTCAAAATCACCAAGTTCTTGCATCTCTCTCCTATGAATTCCCTTGTACACTAATCAGGCCGACCAAACACTAAACTTGACTTCAACAGTGATTAAAGAGAAGTCTCCTCAAAGAATCATATTTGATAACAAAATCAATAGGAAGGCTCGATGCACCACAAGCACCAGCTACAAATGGAGTTGGAAACAAACTTGAACTAATCCCCATTAACAAAAATAAATCATGCAGAGTTCAGACCTACCTTCATTAAAACAAGAATCTGAGCAAATCTATCGTAGTGTTCCCCTCAGTTCAGTAACTGGTATAAAAGCCCCAGGTGCCACCTTTGGGACAGGGGGTGCAAGAATAGCTCCTACTGGCTGTGTCACCAGCAGTACAGATGCCGGCTGCACAATGGGCTGCCACTGAGCTTGAGTTACATACAGACTGGGCGTGTCTGCACAAGATACATTAATGCACATTAGCCTAATTTAATGTGTATTACGGGCACACATATACACGTGCGTGCCCTGACTGTGCATTAAAAAATGGCAAAATTAGGCTAATTGTGCCTAAATTTAATACCTGCATTTGCAGGTATCAAATTTAGGCACAACTAGCTAGAGTGAATTAACGCACGTGTAGACGTGACCTGGCAGTAACCCTACAAGGCACCGCTAGAGGGCCAGCCTGAGCCCAGCCCCTGGGCTCCTGGCTCGCTGCCTCTCCTGCCCCAGGGCTGGGCTGCTCTCTGTCTAGTTGGCCACTTGTAAGTGGGTTTTTTATTGCTGGTGGGTGGGGAAGGTAGTGGAAGGGCACTGTTTGTTGAGAGGGAAGGGGGGAGATATGGGGGGGTGGGTTGTGAGGGTAATAAAGCTTCTTTGTTTCAAGTGTGCATGTCCTGAGAGTGGTGTTGGGGGTGGGCAGGGGGTAGGGAGTGCGTGGGTGGCAGGTGAGGCAGGGTGGGGAAAGACGGAGCTGGTGTATGCTGCCCCTGCATGTGGCTCCTGGGCAGAAAAGGCGCTGGCCACGGATCAGAGTTCCAGAGATGGCTGCCAAGTGCTGGCAGCTGGGCCTGGCTTCAACATGGCTGCCAAGTACTGGCAGCCATGTGGCTGGAGGCTGAAGCTCCCCACAGTGGTCACAGGAGCACACGGCAGGGCTGCAGGGACTCGGTGAATCATAAATGTATTCTCAGGAGACAACTGAACTATTATCTGCAAGAGACCCAAGCTAAGAAGAGCACACAACCTGCTACATAATAGACTAGAAAAATACTCATGGCAAATGAAGGTGCATATGTCCAGTTGCCTTACAGAATTATCAGAGTGAATATCAGAAAACTTGTCAATAGATTATATTTTAAGGGTTGACTGGAGAGGACAATGTACAAGAAATAACAATAGAAATAAGAAATAAAAAGGCAGCATCTCTTCTGCACAATTTAGCCTTTACTTTTCAACCCACAGAGGATTAAGGAGTCATTTTCTTAAAATTGGACATTTTTTCTATCATACCCCACTAATGTTTCCTTTGATCAGTTGTCTTTATTTATAGATAAAAATCTTTATTTGGCATAAAAAATATTTTCCATCTATCAGTTCTGATTTCTTAAAATTTAGAGAACTTCTAGCTTACATACTACTGTAGCATATGGGTTGTCTGTATATTATTAAAAGGGCTAAAATGCAAATTGAACATAGATTATATATCTACATCTCTCTATCTATAGCACCATTAATTGCTCTCTCCTTAAAGTTGCAACCCTGCTCTATTTTCACAATATGTATTTCTTGCAAAGCACAGGTCCTACATTGCATTGTCCTCAATTCACTCAAGCCATAGCTTGATTCCAAGCAGCCTGAAACAGGTTTTATATGCTACAATAAGTCATGTGAGAGCTTATTATTGGGATGCTGTTTGATCAACCATCAATAATCCAAGCCGCATTTGACCTGTTATTCCAAAGTGACATCACAGCAGCACTTTTTTCCAACTTGTCCTTCTGGTTAACGTTTGAAATCCTGGTTGACCCTGTTTAGAATACATGTTATGGTGACACACAGTTATACCGTATCTAAGTCTTTGATCTGTTGATTCCCAGTCTGACTGTCTCGTTATTAAGCTATATATTAAAAAGATTTTCTTTCAAGTCCTATCTTTCTCATAACCCAGCACTTGTGTAAATATAGAAAAGTGTGGTTTCCATGACAATACATTCCATAGTTACAGCTAGCAGCCACTATCATTAAAAAATGAATCACACTGTTACCTTAAGGTGTGAGTACACTGTAATACTGGTCTGATAAGCACTAATTTGGCATGGGGGTGGCATTACAATATTTTTAGGAGAAGACACTACTACTGAATGCCAGAAAACGATGCGTTTGTCTTAACAATTCCAATGCCCACTCATCTTAGACATTGAAGTGATCGGTAACACTCTCGATCCTTCCCAATAATCATAATTTCTTCTATAGATAGAATACGTTACATCCTCACCATTCAAATGTTTTAAACATGATGATCTCTCCCATTCAAAATGGACCTAAAAAATCATACAAACAATTGCACATGAATTGAGACTCTGAGCCTAATGTAAGTTTCCTGCACTTAATTGTAAATCAGAAGAGAGAAAAAGAGGCCAATTAGTCTCCTGCCTCCCACAACCTGCTTGCATTAGGTTGCTTACGCATTTCCCAAAAAGATGGGACACATCTATTTGTTCAGCTCATCCTTCCTTCATGCTTCTAAGCATAACACTGTTACAGACTCCCAACCTATAACAGATTTGACTTGTGATTTCATTTTAACGCTCTAGTTTCAAACAACAACTAAGGCTTCCACACTATTGCCCTTCAGACTTAATCTCATTGTTGCTTTCAAGTACAAAAAAAAGTTACCTGCTGCTCAGTCATTTGAGAAGTAACAGAAAACTCCTCCCCAGATTTAACTAGAAGAAGGCTTATCCCAGACAGATTGGAATAATAATTCACATCACAAGTGGGCAAGACATTCAGTTCAGTTAGGTGGCAGCCACCCACAGGAAAGAGTCAGGCAAACCCGACTGCCCAAAGATCCTTCTCTATTTTTACTTTGTGTGATACCTATCACTGAAGTAGAAATAAACTGCTAATTACCAGGAAAGCAATTTAATCAGGAGCACAGTTTATTGAGAAATCTCCCCCTCTGAACGGATTCACAGAGAAGCCTATATTGCAGATGCAGCCGTGGAAAGGGCTGACTCCATGTATCGCCGGTATTTTGTGAACCCCTAAAATTTAGCAATGTAATGCCCTGAATCAATCTATTTGCTTGCAACTGCTATTCTTCCCAGAATTAAGTGCACCTCTCTTGCTATTATTATGTGACAAGGGGAGACTCCCAGCCAATCGGGATGTAGAGCAGCTGTCAGACTGCTTTTCTGTAAAATGACAACTCTGGTGAATAAAAGTCAGATGCCAGTGTCTGAGCGATTTCCAAGAAAAGTTACTCTCTCCCTCCTCATCTAAACCCCAAATATTATTTTGATGGTAAATTAATAACTTCCTGTTCCTGTCTCAGTCTGAGCACTATTGTCCCAATCACT
Organism: Alligator sinensis; assembly: GCF_000455745.1. Lineage (NCBI taxonomy): Eukaryota > Metazoa > Chordata > Crocodylia > Alligatoridae > Alligator > Alligator sinensis. The sequence continues at coordinate 624,099 of NW_005842786.1, read as the reverse complement.
GGGGAATACTGGAGATAGGTAACAGAGCTTCCTTTCAGCTACTTGACCCTTTAAGGGAATAGATTCTTTGTTCCACGCTGTATATTTGCAGCCTACCTATGCTGGGAACAAGAGGCATGATGCCATGTGTGGTTTCACATGCCCTTTTTCCCCCAATGTTTCATAATTCTGAGTTCCTTCTTGCCTCTTCCATCCTCAGAGCGCTCCCTGCTAAACCACCACTTCCTGTCATTCTGTTCATTGTCAACAGACCCAGAAGTGACAGAAGGCAAGGACAAAATGTTCGCCCTAGCAATGCAGAAAATGGTAAGGCTGATGTACTGCACAGTAAGCACAAGAGCGCTACTGGAACAGAAAATTAGGAAAACAGAAAGATCAGAGCAGTAGTACCTTGAAGTCGTCAGAAGCAATCGGCAAAACATTTGGCATCATGGGGCCACCGGCAAAGAATCCCAGCAAGACTCACGTTCTTCGAGCGCTGAACCAGGAACGCTATTGGAATAAAGAGAACTGCATTCTCCATAAAGCTACGCCACCTCTTTCCTTGCTTCACTGTAGCGCGTCGGTCCAGAATCTACCTTGCTTTTACTTCTTGCTGGGCACAGATTTCAGCACCATCCATTCCACTGGTCATTTGATACACAGAGCAAAGGCTGCTAGTGTTACACCGCACTGAACATTAAATCAGAAGCTGTGATGATACAGATACCACAAAGCATGGATCTAACCGAGGACAAATGTTTTCAGAGAGCTGTATGAGATGGTGAGAAACAGGAGCCCGAGGCCAGGTCACAAAGGTCAAACAGTGGGTGCAGAACATGAAGGCCATCTAAAAAGCTGGCGAGCTATGAGGGGAAGGATGTATGAACATGTGTTTCAGTTAAAAAAGAAATAGAGTAATTACGCTAGTTTAAGAAATTCGGAAGGAATAGGAACTTGTCCCCATCTATCTTCTCCATCATGGCCTATATGGCTACTAAAACCCTCCTGCTCTTCCAGCCCCATGACACCTACCTTTACTACCAATTACCATCTAAGAGTCTGTTTGCACTGCGCAGTGCAGTGCCATGTAGACATACCTGAGCCAATTCCAAAAGAGGAAGCTCAGATCTCTCTCTCCATTGTACAGGGGAGATATTTTGACAGCACCAGTCCTCGTATTAGCACAAGAGCTCCCACTATATTTCATACTGGATTCTGGCTCTGGAGCTCATTCCCAAACCATTTCCTTCTAGCAATTTCCTGGGCTGTATGAGGGCATTCGAGTTTTGAAAATCCCCCATCTTCTGCTCTTGCCTACTGTCTCTTCCTTATCTTCACACCACAGGGCCTAAATCATTCCTCCAACTCTTTGTTGTTTACATTTATCAGACACCATCACCCCAAAGCTATATGAGATCTTTGGTCAAACTACACATTACTTTATTCTTCTAATCTTCTGTTAGACTTCAAAATCACCAAGTTCTTGCATCTCTCTCCTATGAATTCCCTTGTACACTAATCAGGCCGACCAAACACTAAACTTGACTTCAACAGTGATTAAAGAGAAGTCTCCTCAAAGAATCATATTTGATAACAAAATCAATAGGAAGGCTCGATGCACCACAAGCACCAGCTACAAATGGAGTTGGAAACAAACTTGAACTAATCCCCATTAACAAAAATAAATCATGCAGAGTTCAGACCTACCTTCATTAAAACAAGAATCTGAGCAAATCTATCGTAGTGTTCCCCTCAGTTCAGTAACTGGTATAAAAGCCCCAGGTGCCACCTTTGGGACAGGGGGTGCAAGAATAGCTCCTACTGGCTGTGTCACCAGCAGTACAGATGCCGGCTGCACAATGGGCTGCCACTGAGCTTGAGTTACATACAGACTGGGCGTGTCTGCACAAGATACATTAATGCACATTAGCCTAATTTAATGTGTATTACGGGCACACATATACACGTGCGTGCCCTGACTGTGCATTAAAAAATGGCAAAATTAGGCTAATTGTGCCTAAATTTAATACCTGCATTTGCAGGTATCAAATTTAGGCACAACTAGCTAGAGTGAATTAACGCACGTGTAGACGTGACCTGGCAGTAACCCTACAAGGCACCGCTAGAGGGCCAGCCTGAGCCCAGCCCCTGGGCTCCTGGCTCGCTGCCTCTCCTGCCCCAGGGCTGGGCTGCTCTCTGTCTAGTTGGCCACTTGTAAGTGGGTTTTTTATTGCTGGTGGGTGGGGAAGGTAGTGGAAGGGCACTGTTTGTTGAGAGGGAAGGGGGGAGATATGGGGGTGTGGGTTGTGAGGGTAATAAAGCTTCTTTGTTTCAAGTGTGCATGTCCTGAGAGTGGTGTTGGGGGTGGGCAGGGGGTAGGGAGTGCGTGGGTGGCAGGTGAGGCAGGGGGGGGAAAGACGGAGCTGGTGTATGCTGCCCCTGCATGTGGCTCCCGGGCAGAAAAGGGGCTGGCCCCGGGTCAGAGG
>NW_005842786.1:606124-621568 GCF_000455745.1 Alligator sinensis | reverse complement strand
TGTGGCTGGAGGCTGAAGCTCCCCACAGTGGTCACAGGAGCACACGGCAGGGCTGCAGGGACTCGGTGCTAACTTTAGTCCCTGTATGTGTAGACACCTGCCAAAAATCACTTAAAGAAAAAAAATTAGCTGTCTTTCTATTAAATAAATATACCTTTGTTGATGCCATGGGGAGCCTTGTAGTGGTGATGCACTACAGTAAATGTTCTTATGGCCCCTTTTAAACAAAATGGTTCTCCGAGAAGGCTTGGGACTGGGCACAATGGCCCAGAAGGCCCCTCCCAGCCCTATGCTCCTATTTAGGATTTTTAAAATGGCTCCTGAGCCAGCTGCAAGTGAAAAGAGAAACAAGGGAAGAGAAAACATTCATTCAGATTAAGCACTGAGCACAAAAGGAACAAACAGGAATGTTGCTGCGAATCCTCAGTAGCCATAAAACAACGCAATTTGTTGGGAAAATTCTTTATTAAAAAGGGTTTTCTGCTATATTCCTAATGGAGATTATTCATAAGAAATTTAACACAAACAATATGCCTGATTATGCAAATATGCGTTACTAACAGAGCAGAGGCCCTCATCAGGCAAAGAGATTCACGTGCTTATCTTTAAGCACATGCAGCCACTGATTTCAGTGGGAATCATAGCATATTCTTTACACTGCAGTGGCTTGGGTAGACATTACCCAAGCTAACTCAGACTGGACAGCTGGGTGCATCTACATGTGCCATTAACATGCAGCAACAAACTGCAGAGCTTATTGCTTCGCAGTTTATGGCTCCCAGGAAGCTCCCGGGCTCTAGCTCAGAGCTATTCCGACCAGGCTCAATGTGCTGTGGAGGGGCTGCCGAGAGCACGAGGGTACTTCAGTGTGGGGCTAACCAGCAGGCAAACCCTGCAGCACCCTCATGCCCCAGCCAGCTGGGGCAGCATCTGCACATGCATTGCTGTGCATGAAAAAAACTCCACAGCAGGGTAAGACTTGTATTTACATGCGCTACCCTGCTGCAGAGTTTATTAGTTTTGTGTGCCCTGATAGGGGTGCACATGTAGATGCAGAGACGTTTACAGCACAGTTAATTAGTCCGCTGCACAGTAAATGTCTTGTGTAGACGCATCCACAGTGTAGCCATATAGCACAGAACTCCATGCAGAATAAGGATTTTTTAGTTTTTCAGGTAAATACAGGTGTTGCCCTGGATACCTACATTGTTATTGCTACCCAGCTAGCTATGGTATGTCTATTCTAGTGGGTCTCAAACCTTTTAGACTCACGGCACCCCTCATGGCACCCTCTGGAAAATGCCAGCTGTTAGCTTTCACTCATTGCTTAGCTATAGAAAAATAACAGAAATTCCAGCCACTCAAATAAAACATATCACAATGGTTTTGACACTATGGAGTCCAGTTCAACATCTCTGCATTTATCTCGTGAATGTGTAGGTGGTTGTACACCTAATAGTGCTAATATTAGTGGCACCCTACAGCACACTTAACAAGATATAGTAGCACCCCAGGGTGCCACAGCGTCTCGTGTTTGAGAATCACGAAGCATGTAAGTCTGGCCCCAGCACTGGAAATTGTATTCAGTCCCATTAGTAGTCCTTTTGCCTTACACCCAGTCAGATCATAGGAAAAAGCACAATGTTCAATAGTACGTACCTGCAAAATGGGCTGGTACTAACCTAACTGGCTGCTTGATAATTTGGGATATATTGGGTACATCTGCACTTCGAGTGGCAAAGGGTCCCTGAGCGTACACCTCACTCACTCACGCTCCCATTCTCTGAACCCAAAAAGGCTCTGGTGAGGCTGCCCTGAGGTCAGCCCCAGAGGCCACTAACAAATATACCAGAAACTTGGGTCTCAAGAGTAACCAGAGAAGGATGCCTGAAAGCAGCCTCACCAGTGTTTTACCAGGTTTTGCATATGCAAGTGGGTGAGTCATGCTTGGCAGTGCCCTGCTGGGACACACCGCCGTGGGGGTGCAGACATGCCCATGGAGCTCTAGAAATGTAGAATTTAACAGGCCTAAGGCAACATCCACCTCAGTGGTCAACATCCTTTTGCGATTGTCAGCCAGAGGTTGCAACTCTGCTCCCTACCAGAGCCACAAGTCTTTCCTCCCCACCCCGCAGCTCAAGCTCAAGCTCAAGCACAGCTGTGGGACTTCTGATCCCCTGTGTTTCCCTGGGACAGGCTGGATGTTCCTAGTCCACTTCCAACTTCTTTGCGGGCCCAATCTGACCCATGAGCCATAGGTTGCCAACCCCTGATCTATCTGACTCCCCTGCTCTGAGAACAATTGATGCCTGTCCTTTTTTTAACAGCCTTTTACGTATGGGAAGATTTTTATCTCGTCTTCTCTTTTTTAGAAGAGGGCAAAGCCAGTTCTCTCAACCTTTCCTAGTAGGTCAATACATCTACATCAATTCATGTGCTTCATTTTGTTTTATGAATAGCATAAGGTAACCTAGATTGGAAATTCCATTTTGTAGTAGGAACAGGAGGCTATATGTGGGAAGATGACCAAAGTGAATTGCCAAACAAATAGTCGGACCTAGATAGGGAAGTAGGGTAGTTACCCACTGCCCCGACTTCTATCGCATCTGCCAAGGGAGCAATAAGGGGCTTCAAGCACTGAAGAATCCCATTAGAAAAGAGTAACAACATGTCACAGAGAGCATGGCCATCACAAGGAAGGCAAGATATGGCTGAGAGGAATGGAGGACAAGGGACTTAGCCTTTTTCCAGGTACACTCTCAAGAACAGTGGTGACTCTGAGGGCACCTGTACATGTGCACACTATAATTACAGTGCGTCGGACCAGACTCGATTAATCAGCTGACAGGGCTCCCAGCCACAGGGGTATAGACCTTACTACACATGTAAATTAAAGCTGAATAGAAATCAGCTATTAAGTTATTGCACACTTTCCAGCCCTAACTTTATAGCAGGTTGGACCTTTTAAAGGAGTAATAGTTAATTTGAATGTGTAGATGATCTAAATTACTTGTGAAATTACCCAGGTAATCGTGTAATACATGTAATATATAGAGGGGGCCTAAGGGGAGGCACAGGCATTGATTATTTGACATACATTAGTAAGTCTCTTTAGGCCACTATAAAGAGATAAGTGTGTTTGTTTTTCAGTAGTTTCTGCACAAAACCTGTGTTCAAATGCTCCACCTGCCAACTATCCCCAGAGAAGTATATTTCTTAGAAATATGGGATGGACCATTCCCTTGCTCTAAAGAGAGAATCATGTATACCTAAAACCATCTCTGACAATGCAACCTCTTAATAACTCCCAATGATGAGAATTCTCCCAACTCCCCAAGTAATTTGTTCCAGTGCTTAATGATCCTTAGCGTTAGAATTCGTTTTTAACTATTGTTCAACACTTGGTGGACATGGAGAACAATTGGTCACTGTCCTCTTTATAACAACTGTTTACATACTTGAAGATTATCATTTTCTGTTCCTAGCCTTCTCTTTTCTAAACCAAATAAACCCAAATTCCTTCAGCTTTTCCTCATAGGTCATGTTTTGCAAATCAATTATTTTCCCTTCTTTTTCTCCAGTTTGTGTAACACAAGGCTCCAGCTGAGGTCTTGCTAGTGCTGAGTAGGGCAGGATATATTCCTGAATAAGACTTGTCTTCTTTGCAACAGCATCTGATTGTTCACTCCTATTCAGTTTGTCATCCACACTAACTCCCCGATCCTTTTTTTGTCACTAGCCAGTTCTTCCTCTATTTGGATTTGTGCATTTGGTTTTTCTGTCCTAAGAGCAGTCCTCTGCACTTGTCTTTACTGAATTTCAGTTAATTGATTTCAGACCATTTATCCAATTAGTCAGGATCATTTCAAATTCTAATCTTGTCCTACAAAGTGCTTGCAACCTCCCCCAGAACAGACATCCATAAATTTCAGAGTGCCTGCTGAGGTGGCCTCCAGGGGAGAGGGCATAAGTAACTGGGGTGGCTTGAGAGTTTCAGCGCTTCTCTTGGGACCTAGCACAATTGGATTGCAGTCCTAAGGAAAGGTTTTGGATGGGAAGTCAGCACACTAGGAACTCAGAACTAGTGACAATGCCTAAACTTTTTCAGCTGACTTGGAAACATGCAGGATCTAAATGTTGGATCTGATTAACACAGTCTGATAACACCCATCCCCTTTCCCCAAAAAGGAGATTCAGTTAGGACTATGAGAGGGTTAGAGACATTAATAGTGGAGATGAAGAGTTAGAGAGGCTTGTAAATGGAGAGTCTAAAATACTATAGCACTTAAAATTAAAATTTGAAACTGTGGAGGAAAAAAAAAGCAAAGGAACTGTGCTGGGTGTCCATTCACTCTTTTAGCTTGCCCATTTGCTGATGGCATTGGATAAAGGCCAAGGGCTCAAGCTCTCAGATGATGTGTTAATAAATCATTTTCCAATGGATACACAGAATCCATTTCCATCCCTAGCAAGCAGCAACTTGGAGTTTCTGCTGTCAGCACCAAAGAGAAGCCATCTGAAACCAGCCCCTGATTCTCATATTGTGTGTAAACTATTTAAATATTAATGAACTATAGAAAAAAGTACACAATGGAAAGATATGTGAAAAATAAAACTGATGATACATGTCAGTTTACTGACAACATAGTTTCTTTGGATCCTTGGAGGAATCATCAACTTTTAGTAAAACACACCTATCTATTTCCAGTTCTTCATAAGACACCCTCAAATCTTAATTCTAAAATATCAGTAAACAAAATAATAAACCCAAGAAAGCCAGGGAAAAGAAAGAGAGGGGGGGAAGGATTGGAACATAAATCCTGCTTTGTAGAGTCTAATCTTGCTTGACTTCATGTAATCCAGTTAAGGATGAAGAACTCATAGTGCTGGGACACACTATACACACACCACAATTCCTAGCTGAACCCAGATCTCATATGGTATATGTTACTTAAGACAGGAGAAAAGGACATTGTTCATTACCCAAATGAGTCTCTTGGCTGCCACATTCCAACTGAGACAGACAAAGACATCCAGACTAAACATTTGTTTGATTTTTTATTTTTTGTCCCCCTTGCCCCCGCAACCACCCTCCCACATAGACATGGTTACAGTTGTCCTAAGAACACATTTCCAAAAGCTACCATTAAAAAAAGTCAGGGTTGTCCAGCAGTTACCAGATAACACAGATTTTATTCACCTTGGCTACGGACAGACATTCAAAAAGTCTGACCCTGAATTGATTCAACCTGTGCAGGTTAGTCTAACCTGGCTAGGCTAGCTAATGCTGAGAAGTGTCTGTGTAAGGCAGATGGGAGGAGAGGGAAATCCCTGCCTGAGCAGGGAGCAGAAGAGCGGGGGCAGCTCTGCTGTGGAGTCGAGAGTCTCATCCAGGGCTGCAAAGCATCTGGGATACTGGGGGACTCTCGTTTAACTTAAACCAGGAACGGGTCTGGGGCAGACATTGCATAAACTGGTTTGACCCAAATCAGTTACGTCTGATACTACATTCAACCAGGTTTATCTCAAACTGGTTTCAGCATTTTCAAACTGGTTTATGTGCAGTGAACATCTGTTCCGTTCATTACAGGTTTGTCGCAGAGCACCTTTCATGTCTGCCACTTTAAGGCAACCGGCAGGTGTTGCCCCAGCTCTGATGAGTGGCCATTTGAAGATTCAGGCCAGCAGAGCTGGAGGCAGCAATCTGCTGCCTGGCACCGAGGAAACAACATCTCCCCGTGAAGCTGCTGCTCCGGTAACACTAGGAGGTAAGGGTAAGAGCTTATGGGGATGGCAAGGAGGTTCTTGGTCCTGGGCATGACCTAAAACTGCACCCTGCCAGGGATGGGTAACCTGGTAGAGCTGTTCATGGCAGAACAGTCCCCTAGAAATGCCAGACCAGTTGCCACCCCGGTGAAAGGTGAGAAGGGGCGCCTTAACCACAGCCCCCGCCTTCAAGGGGGTTATTTATCATCAGTGGCAGTTGAGAGCCAGGCACACCCTGGTGTGGCACCTCAGCCCATGGCAGGGTGCAAGACCCCAGAGAGTGGAGAGTGGGACCAGGAATGGCTGTGGCCACTGAGCCCATGTGGGGTGCAAGACCCCGGAGAGCAAGAATGGTGGGCCAGGCATGCCGACGAGTGGCACCTGAGCCTGCAGGGGTGTTCAACCCCAGGCCCTGGTGTAGGGCGCAGAGTATGTGCCTCAGAGGAGGTGGACGTGCAGAGCGGTGTGCAGAGGGGCACCAATTGGCCTGCACAAGAGTGGCGAGGCCCTGAGAACAAGGGGTCAAGTGAGGTTAGGCCCTGAGGACAGGGTTTGCAAGGTCCAGGTAAGCCTTTGGGCGCCTGAGGCCAAAGGTGGGCCTGAGGACAAATACGGGGGCTCAGCCAGGAAGCTAGGGGTGAGCCCTGACCCCAGTAAATCCTCCACTAAGGGAAGGCTGAGTGTGGGTCAAAATTATAGCAAGGGAGAGCACAATGACCTGCTGTTCCAGGGAGGGAGGGAGAGTCCTTGTGAGACCCAGGAACCGTGGTGTGAGGGAACATTGGGGGGGGGGGTGGCTTGGGATGCACAACAGGGGTGGTTAGAGCTGCATACATAGGTCCAGGAGAACAGGGCATTCAAAGGGCAGCTTCCCACCTAATTAAGACCCTAATCATTTAACAACAAGTCGTGGCAGGATAGAGAGGTGGGCAGCGTGCCCAGAGGTATCTGGAGACTAGCACTGTGGCTGGTCCTGGAGTTCCCACTTCGCCACAAGGTTTGAACCAGTTTTTGATCACTTAAACCAGTTTATGTGTAATGTCTGTCCCTAGCCCTTAAGAACAGGACATTTGATGCTCATTTTTTATAAATATCAACTTTTAAATGGCTTCTCAGCTATGTTTCCAAAATTCACTTTCCATGATGAAAAAAATCATTCATGATGACAGTGAAAAGTAATAAAGAGTAATGTTGATATGTTTGAAGCTAAATGCTATGGAAAGTTTTCCAACTTGCTCTAACACTCATAAAACTCTGACAGAAAGAGGGAGGTCTAGATGAGAAGAGCTGGTGGTGGTCTAGATTGGTAGATTCTTCTAAATGTTGCTACCGCTTTTTTTTTTTTTTAATTGTAAGGGAATTTTAAAAGTGGAAATCTAATTGAACACAGCTCTAAAATGTTATCCACTTTGTTAATGAGAAGCTAGTGGCCAGACAATACTTTGGTGAGACAAAATATCTGGTGCCCATGTTTTTGGGCCTGTCTACTGACTCAAGCCAAGAGAAGCAGCCCATCAGCAGAGCCAGCAAGACAGATGAAAGGAAAGCTAGTAAGTAGTGTGCCTGGAGGGCCTGACCAGTTTCTCCCCTAGTGAGTCCCCAAGTTCACAGTTACCTGCCTGCAATCCAGAAAGAATGGTGTAGCGTGGCTCTGGAGTGGGCAACCTTATTTTTCCCCCTACCCATTTGCTTCTTCATGAAGATCTGCTGCCCACCAAACCCATCCTCACTTGCAGCTTGCTCAACTTTTCCACAGTGAAAAACTGGTGGTGCTACTCAAATGAAAGTACACAAGCTATGACTTGAGGCTCAAAATTCATCCTAATCTAACACGAAATCACAGAGCAACTCTTCCATGCTTTAGGTACTCCCCACTTCCAGGAGTATCACCACAAAATTGTGAAGCGAACCTCAGTGATGTGAAGTGTCTCCTAAGAGGCACAAACCAGGCAGAGGAGACGCAGTGTAAATCTGGGTTTTTCTGAAAACTAATAGAGCCCTCAATGCAAGATGCAGGAGGGCCAGAAATTGCTCCAATTTAGGGCTACCAAAGGTCTCCCTCACAGCCCCAAATCCCTGGCATGCCTATTCCATATATTCCCTATGCTGGATCACATGCTAAAGAAGCAGCATAGGCAGAACTATCATGACCCTACAGCTAATGACCCTTAAGGCACAGCTGTAATGACCCTGCTTGACTCTCCTCCTGCACGAAAGGAGGGGGTCTCTTGAGGCACCTTTTTATCTCCACAATGGTATATATAAAGGTAGGGATAATTTCTTCCACAGTGTTTTACCCTCCTGCTGGCTCTGCAGCCACTGTCAGCATGCACCCAGGCTATGGTGGTGTCAGTTATTGTTGGCAGGACTGGGGCAGCTCTGTACATCAAAGGTGTTAAGAAAGGTGTTAAATTCTTCTCCATTCCATTAAACCCCCGCACCCCCACCTCACTCTACCAGACCCAAAAAAGAAACCAGTGTATATTTAACCAGACATGGTTAAGTTAAAGTTTCTTTAGAGGCAGGAAAATTAGAGGAATCCTGGAAAGTTACTGAAGTGCCCACTCTGCTATGTCTCAGCAAAGAGGACATGGTTAATGCCTAAGCAAAAGGGTGTTCCTGGGGAAGGATCCCCTTTCAGAGGCAAACCAATGCAGCTAAAGCTAGCCTCTGTGGTAGCTGGCCCAGGCAAGCCTGCAATGCATTTTGTGGACTAATGCTAATCTGCTCCCCCTAATGAGAGCATACTACCTCCTCCCTGAGGGGAGACAGGCATGCAACCATGCCCTGGAGGGTAGTCTGGCTCTTGGGGGCATCAGGCTGGGGGCTGATCTCACTTACTCCAGCACTGCTCCAGGGAAGTTACACCAGCGTTAGGAGTGCAAGCGAAAGCAGGATCACAGGAATTCCCCTGCCATCAGAACAGCGAAACAAATACCACTGAACCAGGGGAGAAATTTAAGAGACCAGAGGGCAAAAGTGGCTTGACTTTTCCTGGCTGAGAGCTGTTGTCTCACAGTCGGCTAGAGAAAAACAAGGAGAGGACCATAATTCTCAGCATGCCAGGCTCCTTGATGCTAGCCATACAGGTGTGCGAAAGAGCAGCTTTGCGCTAGTGGGAACTTACCTGGGGAGTGCTGCCCTTCTGCTTCTGCTGACTCTGCACTGCAGCTGGCTTGTCTGGAGCAAGCTTCCAGGAAAAACAAAAAAAGCAGGCAGGGCAAAGTCTGCTCACAGGCTGTGCTGCAGCAGGAGCATCCATCTTAGATCCAGTGGAGGAGGAGAGCTTGGACAAGCTCCCTTTTTAAAGCAACAGTGCTCCTACTGAGCATGGCGAGTAATAGTACAAATACTCAGTACTAGCATAGCGCCAAACATGTGCCAAGCCTCTTGCAGACATTAACTAATGAATCTTCCTGAAGCCCGTGCCAGGCCGTCACAGTATCATTATCCCAGTTGTACATGCGGAGACACTGAGGGAGGTGAATACTAAAGAATTAGAGGTGGCCATGGTTGGGGGTGCCCGACATGACAGACTTCGGGGTTCATCTTCATAATCCACAACTCAAGCTGACTTCAGCTCCAGGGGTGCTCAGTTCTGCTGAAAAATCAGGCCCAGGGTATTTCAAGCTGGAGACCCAAAACTGGAGGCAGCCAAAACAGCAGAATGCTTGTGAAAGTTTTGCCCCAGTGACTTGTCTAAAGCTGTGTAATAAGGCAAACCCAAAATTAAACACCTAGAGTCCAACTCCATCCCCCTGCCCCTCATAAATCATCTACATAGCACCCACTCTTGCAAGGGTCCCATTGACTCCTAGGGGATTGTCAGCCTACAGGCCTTCAAGAAGGACAATCCAGCTTCCCTTCTCCAAAAATGCAGTCTGTGGTTCAGTTCTTGAGCACTGGGGACTTGTTCCTGGTTGTTTTATTGCACCTGACATAATGCCAAAAGAGTGGATGATAGTTTTTAAGCCTGTGGCCTGATCCTTAAAGAAGCACTGACCCAGGTGTCTGGGTAAAATGACTTCAGTGCCCTCCACTCCATCACAAGCAGCCTTGCAGAGCGCACTGTACAACCTGTCCAGCTGCACACCTGTCTTGAGCTAGTGACAGGTTTTTGGTGTACATTTAATGTGCTCATTCTTCTCAATGTAGATATTGGCCATTTGGCAGACCTTTTTCTAAACCTCACGTTTCTACATCTGAGCATGCTTGACCTGCGAGGGGTCTCTCTCTCTCAATCCTTGGATGACATTACCACTCTTGCAGTCCACTCAGGCACTTGAGGCAACAGGCCCCGATTTTGAAAGGAGCTAGACACTGAAAAATGCATCGGGGTGCCTACTGAGATTGCCAAAAAAGGCCTCAGCGAGTTAAGCACTTAGGTACTTCTGAAAGGCCTACTGATGCCTAACTCCATCTTTTAAGTGCCGCAAAACCTTGAGGGTTTCTCTGTGGATGGTGCTAGACTGAGAAACTCCCTTCACCTGCAGCTGAAAACACTGTTATCCCTGCAAACTGTGCCACCAGGAGTGCCTACCACACAGGCTTTGGCCCTCCAGGGATCCTGGCTGGGTGAGAGTCACAAGCTCAGTATTCTCAGAGGGGAAAGGCCTGCGGTAGCTTAAGTCCTCTCTTAGGCACTGTATCAATGTTGTAACTACTGCGGTTTAATTGAGGTGGTGTCTTTATTATACACACCCCGAGGGAGTTTGCTGACCAGCGCATTTTGTAAATTGAAAAAATAAATAAATAATAAAGAGCATCACCGCCCAGCCCGGCTTGCTGTGTGACAGAAGCGCCTGCTTTGTTTTATGTGCATTTCACAAAGCAATTTTGCTGGCTGGATTGGATCATTTGAGCCTCATTAATACTGGCAGGCTCTGCTAGCCTCTTCCTCTACCTTGACTCAGGCACAAAGCTCCACACTACCTTTTTGCATTTCAAAGTCTCGGGGTTTATTAAATCTGTCATTTGAAAGGCGTCTTACAAAATTAAAGCCTTCCCTCCACCCCTTCACAAATAAAAAGGGGCAGGGAAGCTATCAGTTGATGTGGAAGAGGGGAGCACCTTCCCCCCACCCCCAACAGCTGCTACACACAACACAGCAAGCAAATGCTTTTCCCTTCCCTGCAGGGTTTTCGGTCTGCCGTACTACCAAATGTGTGTAGTCAGGAGAAATGGGAAGATAGATCTGTGCTATTAGGGGGTGCATCTATACTTCAGTCAGAGGTGTCCTTTCTTTCTTGTAGCCTTGTGTGACAAGGTATTTAGCAGAATTTGCAGATTTGCTAGGATCTGAAAGGGCCATGCCATGAGCCCCTCTGCTATGGCCTCAAACTTGTGACTTCTGGGCTGTTAACTACGTGCACCCGCACCATCCCAGCCCCCTGTCTGAGGGGTGGCAATGTCAGGCAGGTAAGTTCAGGTACTGCTAGAAGCGCAGCCACAGCAGCACAGGGTCCAGTGTGGATCCAGCAAGCAAGCACAGAAGGACTGGAAGGGACCAGTACGATCATCAAGTCTGGTCCCCTGCCATAGGTAGGAGGTTATTGGACTCAAATGAGCTCTATGAGGTGCTTGTCCAGCCTCCTCCTGAACACCTCCAGTGATGGCGACTGTACCTCCTCTGTTGGGAGCATGTTCCAGATACTGGATACCCTTCTGTAAAAGAAGTTTTTCCTTATGTCTAACCTCATTTTTTCCTCCATGAGCTTGTGCCCATTGGTCCTCATCCTCCCAAGGGATGCCTTTCTGAAGAGTTGCTCCCCTAGACCTTGGTCTTCACCCCTGACATACTTATAGGCAGCTATCAAGTCACTTCTCAGTCTTCTCTTATGCAGACTGAACAGATCCAGTTCCTGGAGTCTCTCCTCTTAGGGCCTATCCTCCAGGCTTCTAAACATACGGGTGGCCCTTCTCTGTACCCTTTCAAGCTTTAAACAGTATCATGGTCCACTTGTATTCCACCACAGGGTTTGGCTAAAGGCCATGACATCTGAATCCTCCCCAAGTGCCTTTGACTTCACTAAGGCCTGCCATGCAACACTCATGGCAGGACTGGGGGCTTTGTCAGCCACATAGTCTCAAACTGATCTCATTTAGAAACTCACATAAATGTCATCTTTTTCTTCGCCTTGACCCCAGGAACAAAGTTATGTGCCTTCCTCTCTAACTCATTTCCTTTGGTGTCTAGAGTTGGGACAACAGTGGCTTCTGCTACTACAAGACTGAAGTGTGTGTGGGCTGCAGCAGGGGGTATATGCACATAGCCCCTGAAATAGATAGCGTGGGGAGGAAGAGCTGCTGCTACTTCCGAGGAGGTGAGTGAGTATCATCTGGCCAATAATAAAGTGCGTGCTGAGTGCCTAGAACAATCAGTTCCTTGTCCATGACAACAGTTGCTAGATGCTCAGGCAATACAAATTCATTCATTCAGTGTCTACCATACAAGGTCATGTTGGCATCACGAGAATTGCAGATTATGGGTAAACTTGTAAATCCCACAACCTGCATGCTTCCTGCACGGGAGAAAAAGTGACTTGCTTAAGGTCACAAAGTATGTCAGTGACAGGGCAAAGAATTGTGCCCAGCCCTCCCAGGTTACAAGCCAGTACCTTTAACTCCAAAGCTGTCCTTCCCAGGCTTACAAATAATGCATAATAATAATGAAGTTGAGCCTAAGAGCTATTCTTGCTCCCCACATAATTTCTGACCTGTTTTCTGATGACCCTTTGTCTACAACTAGGAGAAAAATCTAACCTGGTTTCTTCTCCTTCTCCAATTCTTTGAAGAGAGACTGGAGGAAGATAGAGAAGACTAGTTTCTAAATGCATGTGAAGAGCCTGTTGGGAGGAAATCAGAGGTGGAGAGAATGGGCTGGTAGTTGTGCGACACAGAAGAGAGGAGCATGGCAGTAGGGAATTTCCTAGAGTGCCTCAGAAGTACTCACTGGCACTCTCAGCCAAACTATCGAGGTAGTTTAGGGACAGTGGCGGTGCTTCTCCTTCTTTGATATCTCTGCATCAGAAGAAAGGACAAGGCTTAAGCATTGGTCCTTCTGCCCCCTCTCTCAAATGTATGTTTTATGGCTCAGCAGGACAGCCTTTCATTTTGCTGGTATTAGCCCAACCTATTTGTTGGAAGCAGGGATATTGTGGGCGGAAAAATCACACTCCCAAGCGACTCACAGTTACCTTGGACCTAGTCCCGTTTCCAAACTCCTTTCACAACATGGAGGCTAGGCAGAATGCCTACTCCTTACCTAGGAGAAAACGTATGGCCTTAATACTGATTACGGGTTAAATGGTATTCCAGGCAGTTTGTCCGCGATAATCTGTTTAGCACTCGGCTGTTATTTTGCAATGGAGCATGGGTTAGACTCTAGAGAATGCAAAACCTCAAGTCCTCCAACAACAGGTTCATTCAGGCAATTACCCAAATTATGCCTTCATTAGAATATTTAAAGGATTTCTGAGTCATCTTTTGCTTCTCTGCCATGAATGGTTATGGCAAAAGTGACTAGAAAATGCATTTCATGAGCTACTGTACATGAAACAAAGGGCACAAGGAGGAGTGTCTTGCCCACGTAGTTCCAATTGCACCTCCATGCAGAAATCCATGTAATGCGTGATAGCCATCGCGTTAACTGACACCCAGGACTGACCCACAGCTGAAAGCCTTATACCAGAGTTCTGCAACCCCTGGCATGGTGAGACAAAGTAATGTAGCTTGGTTAGACGGCAGGATATTGCTTGTGATCCGGCCAGCGCTGCCAATTCCCCAACCACTAGCTTGTTGCTAATTAAAAACTGACATCCTGGTTTCATGCACCAGACAAAACTGCTTGGTGAGCTGCGTCCAGTCCAAGGGCCATAGGTTGCTGACTCTGGCCTTACACAGTGGAACATGGAGCAGTTGTATCCAGGTGGTTCACAACCACATACTTCACAATGTGTTGCTGAATAAAGGATAAGTCGCTCATCTGATTGTTGCAGTTTTTAAAGGGTCTCCCTTTTCTGTAGCCAACTGGAGCTCACCACCAGTCCCAGGTGGCACCTTGCAGAAGCATCACTCTTTGAAATAAAAGCTGCAGCAAACAGCTGGAGCAATGGTGGGGCGGAGAAGGATTCTTACCTAATTTGGGGGGCTGGAAGCAGGGGTGCAGCCACCCCTGCAGCACTGATCGCTGAGCCAGCATCCCCTTTTTAAAATCCTGGATCCAACTATGGCAATAAGGAACCTAACCCTGGAAAACATCTGAGTTTGATTTTACTGCTTGAGATAGAAAGCCAGCCTGCTCTCAAGGAAGGAGCTATAACAGAACTGTATCCCTTTACATCAGGGTGGGAGAGGGATGAATAATACAGCAGTCCTCCGAAGAACCGTACTAATTGGGACTGACCTCCGTGTCATCATGAAAATATGCCATTGACTGATAGCTGTACAGTGTCACTCTTAAGCCTCTGTGTTCCTGCCATGATACAAGAGCAGCAAAACCGTTGCAGTTTTAACCCTCTTTCATTCAGGGTTACTGTACAGCGATTTAGCTCATTTGTATCACTACAGAAGCATGCAAAGGGAACAAATTATTCCCCTGCCACAGTTCTTTTTAGTTTCAATTTTTCAAAGATGAATCTCATTTTGTTTTCAGTTCTGCAGTACTTAATATTGTTTCTCCCTGCTATTTACTCAGTGGCCTTAATCTGCTCTGTATCACACTGTAATTAATTTCCTACAAAGTTGGACAGACAAAACCATTTAGGAAGAAACATTTTATACTATGACTCTTTCTAAGACGGAGATGTAAATGTTATTTAACTGTAAACAATCATTTCTGTGCTTGTCTTTGAAAGTTACAGTCAGTGAAAAATGTGATAGATAATATTCAGAATTGTATTTTATTATCAACACCTGGGTTTATTCCTTTCCCAGAGAGACAATAAAAATGCTTGATCTTATTCCGCCCCCTAACAGGAAACATCATTTTTGGACAAATTGAAAGGAAACGCATAGCCACAAATGGCTGTTAAACCTGATTTCACTGAATATTTCAAACTGAAGCATGCGTTTTAAACTATTGCATTTCCAACCATAGGAAGGAGCTAAAGCTACATCAGTTTATCAGAGAGATACTTGGACAGCTGTTTACCTGAAAAATATAATCTTCTCTTGAGTTACTCAGCTTACTTTATTGTTTTGGCAATGAATTAGCAAAGCAAACCTTAAAACACTCATCCATGATTCATATCCTTCTCAATTTTTTATATGCCTAGCAAGTATATATATTTGCCTGCACAAATTCTACATGCAGTACTACAAACAATAAGACAAATATATGGCTTCAGTTTTAGCCCACTCACTGAATCTTTGAATCTAACAACCGATTTAAACCATTTAACACACCAGAATAAACATCAACAAAGAGCTTCCGTGCCATGCCTCTGAGTTTAAGGATATTCATGGCATCTAATCTTGCATCAATGCACTAGGGACCTATACACTTAACTCCTTTTAGCTTTAATGGGAATTACCTGTGTAAATATCCCATGCATCAATGACAGATTACAATTAAATGCTCTGTATCTATAAAAGGTGGCATTCTGGGCTTGGTACACGTGGAAAAGCAGACAGTCTTTGTGTTTAGAAGTAGGCAAACACTAGAAGGTAGAAAATCGA
>NW_005842786.1:593836-606093 GCF_000455745.1 Alligator sinensis | reverse complement strand
GCAGGAATGTTTCGGGGCTGTATCTGATCTCTTGTTCAGCCAATTTCCTAGAACAGAGACTGCATAAGTGACCATCAGTACAAGATGCTTGGCCCCTGGTAAGAGTGCGCACTCCACATGCCTCCACCCAGCACTCTCCTCTGATTCATGTATTATCTACTAGGAAATAACATGAAAGAACTCCACGCTTGGAATTAAATTTAATAATAAAACTCTTTACAGAGATATTGAAACGGCATCTCCATCCTGCAACATCCAGTTAGATGACCTCAGAAACCCTCCAACCCCTTGACAAGATGAGGAAAGCCATCAAGCAGCAGAAGAACGACAAAGCATCTGGAGCTGATGGAATCCCCACCAAAATCTTCAAGCAGGGGGGGAGGAGCTCACATCGCAGCTCCATGCTTTCATCTTAAGGAGCTGGAATGAGGAGGAAATCCAAGATGATCTTAGGGATGCCATGACCATGACAAACTTCAACAGGTCCAAATGTGGAAATTAAAGAGGGATATGTCCACCACAGGAACAGATCCACCACAGAAAAGATCATGGCAAGAACCCTCCTGAACCATCTCCTTCCACTTGCTGAAGAGCTCCTCCCAGAATCCCAGTATGGGTTTAGGGCATCAAGAGGCACAACTGATATGATCTTCACAGCACACCAGTTGCAGGAAAAATACTGAGAACAACATAACCCTCTCTACACGGCCTTCTGTGACCTCACAAAACCCTTCAACTGTGTCATTTGAGAAGCACTGTGGAGGATTTTTCTGCAATATGGATGCTCACTGAAATTCATCACCATTCTTTGCCTGCTCTATGACGGTCTGTGAGTGGTAGTTCTCAGTAATGGATCTATCCCAGATCTCTGTGAGGTTAAGATAGGAGTTAAGTTCTGGATCTTTGCTCCAAAACTCCTCTCTATATTCCTCACTGAAATGTTGCTACATCTGACCACCAACAAGCTTCCAGTCGGAGTGGAGCTAAACTACTGAATGAACGGTAAACTGTTTAATCTCAGCGGACTCTGAGCCAAAATCAAGACCACCTCAACCTCAATCATCGAGCTCCGCTACTCAGAAACAGACCTACAGGCAATTGTTGATGTCTTTACCGAGGCATACAAACATAGGACATCTCCTAATGAGTAAAGTAATATATAATACAATTATTACACATGATTTGTTATTGAAGAACTGGCTTTAATGTCACCAGTCCTGATCCATTATGAGCCTAGCAGTCAGAACTAGCCAACTACAACACACTGTTCTACTTCAGTAGATACAAAGCCTGATCTTGAACCCTAACCCTACAGAAAAGTGAAGCAGACATGGAAGACCCTAATCCTACAGAAAAGTGGATCAGATATGGAAGTTCTATCATGCCTCTCAAATGAATCTCTAAGGAGCACTCAGGCCATATTTTCCAAGCTTTTCTCTGCTTTTCAGTCATGAAAACTAGATCCCTCCAGCACCAAAGGAGTACTCAATGATTTCTATTTGCTACAGTCAAGAAAATAAAGTGCATAAAAGTGGGCAAGTCTCTTTGAGATACTAAAAGCTCAGTAGGTGAATTCTGCTGCAGATTAGCACATCATGGTGAAAGCCACGTTAATGCACTAACGCACAGTAGAATTAGTCTACTGTGCATTAGCATCATGTAAAAAACATGTGCTGGCACTAGTGCACAGTAGCCCCAGTTACAGTGCATTAAGTTTAGTACCTGTAATAACAGGTACTAAACTTAATGCACCATGATTACATGTAGGTGTGCCCAGAGACTCCTAATATCGAATTTAGTCCTTACAGAACAGCTATCATTGGTTTTAGATGAAGATGTCTCTCAGATTTGAAATAAATGTCGCCAAATGAGGCAGATCAGCTGTGCCCCTTGTCCTGCCCTTGAGGATGGTGTGGGTATGGATCTGGCTGAACAGAGAAGTGGGGAGATCACAAATCCCCTTATCCCACACTATCAAGGGTAGGGTACAGCTGAATAGGGAAAGCAGGGATTTTCCCTGTGATAACAGGGAAGTGTGCCTTCCTGAGTAGAGAAAGGCATTTCCCCACTTAGCCAGACCTGAGCCATAGGTCGGACCGAGTAGGGAACGTGCAATAAAGGTAATGGATGTCTGCTGCAATAAAGTGTCAGAGCCTATTACCACCTTTTGTTGTGCCACTGATTTTTCTTTCATGTGGTGCAGCAAAGGATATCAACATCTATTTACTCATCATTGATACCGCCATAAAAAAATGTTATGGAGACACAAATGAGATATTAGGCTGTTTCCACTCTCAGGATACAGACAGACACAATACTTAAACTATATGAAATGATATTTAGATCACAAGTGTCTGGACACACAAGCCAATGTAGAATGGTCTAAACCTCCTGGAACATTTCAAAAGTATGTGTCACCGGTGCTCAACCTCTGGCCTGCAGACCAGATGCAGCCAGCACAGCCGGAGTGAGCAGCCTGTCACTGCCACATCAGCACAGATGCATGTTCCTGCCTCTCTTCCCCTCCTTTCCCCTGCAGCTGAATTGAGTGACAGGGAAAAGGAGGGTATCAGTGGCAGCAACACTCACCCACACTGACATGCTGGTGGCATGAGATCTTTCATACAGCTCTGTAGTGAATCTGGATATTGCTGCCATTTGTCACCCCATCCCACAGCTTTTGTACAGGCCTGGAGCCCAGAGGCTGAGCACCACCTTTGCTGCTTGTCCTCTCTTTGCCCTGAAGCGGAATTTATTAGTGGGAGAGGGAGAGACAAACAGCAGTAATTGCTCAGCTCCTGTGCTCCAGAGCCCTGGGAAAACTTTGCAGGTGGAAGGGGAAAGCAGCAGAGAGGTACCCTCAGTGACTTCATATATACGCAGCATGGGGCTGGCTGCAGCACTTAAAAAAAAGTTAATTCAAAGAAAGCCCCACTGCTCTGGGGCAGCATGTGGTCCCACTCCCACCATGACACTGAGGCAAGGAATAGTGCTACTGGTTAGGCAACCTCCAGCTGTCATCTCCTCCCACAAATCTGAGACCCGACAATCCCCCACCAGCACTAAGAACCTGAAAGCCAGCCAGATCCGTACAGCTTAACGAGAACCAATGGCTCATCAACCTCAATCACTGCTGCTGAGCTGGACGCCTCAGCACTCAAACTCAGTCCAGCCCAGTGCTGACAGTTCCACTACCTCTTCTGCTGTGCACAGCGAGCCCTTAGCAAGGTCAAGTGTTTTGTTTTGTTTTTAATAAAATGATCTTTTCCTTTGTAATATTACTTAAAATCCCTGATATTAGCACATGCCAAGGTACAGAACTATAATGTTTTTCTATGCAACCCTCGGCCTATGTCTATGCAGCCTTAGGATATTCAGATTTGGCCCACTTGCAAAAAAGCGATAGAGCACCACTGGTACACAAGGATAGCTGGGTATTATGTTGAAACGGACTCCCTTGAACCAGTCAGTGATTTGTGGAGGCACCAAGCCTTCTGTGTCTGGACAGTCCTCCAGGCATCCCACAATGCAACATTCCTCGCCCTCCAACTCCTGCAGGACAACTGGCAATTCCTGTATGCAGCTAGTCCACCACGCTTCCAACTTGTATTGCCAGCTCTTGACCCAGTCCAGGATGATTTGGGTTGTGGGGGTCAGGTGCATAAAGTGGGGGTGCTCGTGCTTCTAGGTTCCTGGGATGCTGGGTGCTAAGGTGGGGGTGGGGGCTGCCCAATGTCTGTGAAGCTCTTAAAGAGCATTTTCCCCCAAGCTGCTTGTTAGTTTCATCCCACTGGTGGCAACTAACTGAACTCCAGCCCAAGCTGATTGGAGGTATCCTTCCTTCTGCATTCCCAGGGGGCTGACCAAGGTCTCTGCAGCTTTTAGACAGTACTTTTTCCCAAGTCATTAGTCAATGTCATTGCATTCCCAGCACCTTGAGCATCCAGCCCCCAAGGAACCCAGGAGTGTGGATACCCCTTCTTTCCACCCCAGCCATCCACCCCAAATCAGCCCAGGATACCCCAATTGTCACACTGTGGTGGAGACTTTGAGAAGCCCCTAGAATACCCAGAAACCCAGGAACCCAGAAGCTGGCACCCAGGCCCTTCCTACTTCCAAGTGGCCACCCCTATGGAAAACCTTCTTAGGACAGTAGCCTGAGCTACAGATCTTGTGTAGCACTCAGCCCCCTGGGAAGGTAAAAGCAGGAGTCCAGGTAGCTCATCCCAACCAACTGACCACCCCTTCACCCCCAAATCGGCCTGCAATGTACATCGCCAGAAAGTGAAGTAAATTGATATGTGGCCTGGGGAAATATGGTCTTTACAAACCACAAAAGCTCTGACAGCCCCATAGCACCTACATTTTGGGGAACCAAGAAGCAGAGGTCTAGGCAACAATTCCCTCCCCCTGCCCCCAAGTCAGGATACCACCATGCAGATTTTGATAAAGTGCAGAAATCCTCTTTATTGAACTCAGTGTTAGTGAGAAGGGGAAACCACAGAACTGAAACAGTGGGTAACTAACTTCTTCGTCCTCTTGACATTTAGCCAATTGGATCTTCCTCCAATGCTTGGGGAATACTGGGGAAACTGGGGCATTTGCCACTGGGAGGCATGCTGGGATGGGTATAAACTGGCACCCCCTGGTGGCAGTTTGGCAACACTGCTATGCTTCAAAAGTGCTGTTTAAAACCCTTGGCAGAGCCTATGTGGACATCTCTAAACTGGGACAATTGTGAACTGGTTCCCAATCAGTGATGTTCTTGGAACAGGTCAAGTGTTGTATCTGTTGCACCCTTCACAGTCTATCACATCATAGACGGCATTATCATTTTATAGGGCAAATATGGTTCCTCTTGTAAGAAAATCTGTCAGTTCTAAAAAGTGATTTTTATATAGCAAAGGCTAAAAGCCAGCTATGACTAAAAGACTACTGTTGCTATAATAAGTAAAAATAAGAAATAATCTTGTTGCTAAACTAAGAAAAATCTAATGTACCATGCAATATCTTGGGATGAAGTAATTTATGACAATCACTACTGTATTTAACATTAAATATAGCTCCATGAGCATTAAAAAATATGTCTGGACACATTCCAGTGTGTGTGTTGCAGCCATTTGCTATATTTGAAGTTATTTTTTTCCTATTTAATCTCTCCGATCACATTACATATTTATGGTTTAGAAGAATGGATTAATTAAAAGAATAAATGACAAATTTATTTCTTCCACTCAGAATTGTTCCAAATAAAAAAGCTATTCTAATGCATTGAAATGCTGGATTAACAAAATAATTCAAATTGGGGGGGATAAAAAATATAATTTTTAATAGGTTTCATTTGAGTTGAATTCTTTTGAATTCAGAGCATTGTTTTCTTTTAAAAGATGAATATCTGCATACAATTTGAAATTACTATGATGTATGTTAAGGCCCACACTTATTATACAGTCATTTAAATAAATTAAAGAATATGCTTCCAGCATTTTAATGAATTACAAGGTGTAGTTTTCTAATTATACGCATCCTCCATTTTTAAGATCAACTGAGTTTTTATGTCATGTCAGATAACAAACTAAATAACTATACTATTTTGCAGGCTTACAATGGAGGAAATATAGTTCCATTTTACCAAATGTTGGTACTATTAGTGTCTGTTGCAAATACAGATTTTTGCCCTAATTATTTTTGGTTGCACTTCAGCTGGTTGGTACAGAGAGAATATTTTCTTCATATAAACTAGTTCTGTAATAGCCAAGAAAGCAATTTTTGACTTGTTTCTCTTAAAAATACTGATTTGGAATAAATGTATGGTAAATTATATAGTTGCTTAAATGAATGTACAAATATAATGTATCCATCTCACTAACAAAATACCAAATTTTGTGTAAAAGCTGTATTATGATTTCAAATCAACATGTTTAACAGTTATAACCACCAGTAAGTATCTCTTTAGAAAAATGAAAATACAAATGCAAAATGAAGAGTACAACCCAATTGTTTCAATCAGGGTTTCCTGCTTGCTTATTTAAATCATGATTAAAATCAGTGCTTTAAACCCCTTTGATTTCAATCAATCCAACCAGCCTGAAGTCCTCTATTTATTTACATCACAGTTACGGACTAGACAGCATTAAAGAAAGTTTCCTCATCTGGCCGACATATCTTGGTGTCAAGAGTGAGAAACCACCTCTCCCCTTGAAAGGGCAGGTCCTTGTACTTGTGTGATCAGTCCTCTGGGGGCCCCCTAAATCTGCCACCAAAAGCCTTTTGTGATGCGGGTATTTGTCCACTAGATGCTGCACTAAGCCCACCTACTTATCCTGTGTGCTGGCACTCTGCCTCAAATGCAATCCTGAGACCGGAGAGCAACTCTAGGTGTGAGCAAAGATGAAAGGTAGGAGTTTATTTCCTAGAGAAACTGGACACCTGCATTCGGTATCCATGCCTTGTTTCTTACTGTAACAGCTAAAGATATAGCCAAGATCATGTTTGTAGGCAAAGCTTTCAAAAGAGCTTATCTGACATAGAAACAGAAGAGTAGCCATACTGAACCAGCTCTAAAACCCATCTAGTGCAGTCTCTCTGCCCTTAGGTGAATAAGAGCCTCAGCTCCTGGCTGAGCTTTCTAACCACTAAGGTTTTAGCTAAAAGGAGAAGGGTAGGTGTGGTGTAGGCTCCTCCTCTTCCTCCTGTTGTGATCTCCAAGGAAATAACCTCAAGTCAAGGGAGGCTTCTAGATTCTGGAGGGGCATGGTTTTAGCTGTCTCCCTGCCCTCCATTGTGCTCATGGGTTCAATAAACACAGGGACAAGTGAATGAGAAGAATAGAAAAAAATGAACTTTATTGTGAAGCATTGGGCAACCTCTGCAGACCCTTTGTCTCTCTCAAATGAACTGGTATCTGCTCCCCAAGGGACCATTTCCCAAATCTCAACTCCCTTGGTCTCCTGTTGGGAAGCATCTCTAAACTATAACATATCAATACAACACTGGCATTTCCTACTTGCTAGTTCGGGTACTTCACCACACATCCTTTTGCACCTATTCTTTGCCTTTATTGCACAGGGAGTCTTAACAAGGGAGTGGAGGTGGCAATTTTGACCACTGCAGCACTTAAGATCTTATACAGATTTAAGCTGCAGGGATTTTACTAGAGAAAGTGAAAACACCAGTGGTCACCAGGGCACTCCATAGTGAGGCAAGATCTGAACAGTGGTACTGAAAATCTAAGTTTTATAGTAAAGTAATTAAGTCTTTTTGTGAATCTATTACCTGCCCAGATGACTTTCAAGCTTTCCTGCCAGGCCTCAGTTTATTAATTCCAACAAACAATCTTCAAAGCTAACATGAAATGCAGCATTTTCCCTGACCAAAACAAGCTGTGAGAACCCCAAATCCATTCACCCTGTAGGCTTTCCTCTGGTCCAAGGCCAGTCACTGGCAAACCAGCCTTCAAAATTTCATCTCTCTGCCTTTTATAGAGAACAGGCTTGATAGTCAAATGAGGCAGGGTCCTTCCAGGCCCCAAACTTATAAATGGACAGACTTTCCTCCTATTAGAAGTGAAAAGCCCATTGATTTTTGCTTTACGATCTCAATTCCTATTCAGTACACATACTTGGGTGCAGAAGTTATACCAGAAGCTGAAGCTTATTCTCAATCAGCTCGTGTGATGCCTGAGGTATGGATGAATAAATGGGTGAGTTAAAAGGGGGCAGGAAATTATGGTGTCTCAGCTGCTCTGTAATAAATGTCTGTGTGCTTACTCTTACCCAGTGGTAAGGTAAGGTTAACTGCAGAAGCCCAGCCCTGTTTCATTGAGGGCTAAGGAGAGTAAGACTAGGCAGGCAGACTGTTATTACAGAGCATGTAATGTGCAATAAAGCTCTGCTGGTTTTTAATTCGCTGTAAAATTTTTCGCTTTGCCATCATGGAATTATTCAGAACAAAAATGGTTCTGGTTTCTTTCTGCTACATGTACAGTGCAGCTGACTCCTGCCCACCTGAATGAAAATGAAACAGGTGTGATCTCCTTAATGATGGAAAAGTAATTACTGTCACATAATTAGACAGCACACACCTGAAGAGCCAGACCTGGGACCCCAGTCCTCTTGCTCCAGGAACACAAGCCATGACCCACAGAGCTAAAGAAAATTCTTCATTAGCAGGCAGAGCTAGAAATACCCTTTTGTTCAATTTGAGCTGCAATTAGTCAATGGAAAGAAACGTGCTCAAGCTCCAGATAGGGTTCACATCTGAGCTGCATACCTGATGCGGCCTGTGGGAGCAGGTAGAAATGGCTGGCTGTACATTGTGTCGGCTGCAGTAATCAAATAGGAATGGCTGTCCTGGCCTGGGATGGGGAAAGGGCACTGTGCTCTGTATCGCTGGCCCTGAAGTGCTCCTTTCTCAAGCACATGCTTTCCACATAGGTATGGGGAAGCAGGTAACAACTAGTTTAGCTTTAAGTCACCCAAAGATTCCCCAACATAGGAAGAAAAATAGCTGTCCTGTTAACGCATCTGTCTAATCGCTTTGCATTACTAGGACAGCACCAAGTAGATGGACAAGTAGATAAGTCAAGAACATGGCCCATGATGACTGCTCCCCTGTACTCACTGAAAAAGCTGGCATCAGGACCAGAACAATATCTCCCATTGAATCTATGGCCACAGGATTTGGCCCCAAATCTAGCCATATAAACTGTTAATCAACTGTAATTAAGCAACATTACTATCTCCATATATAATCACAGCCTAAAATGTCAAAGATGTTGGACTTTATAGAAAGTTTGACGGAAAAGTGTGAAGCCGTTACTGAACAAGAAAGAGAAATACACATTGGCCAAACAGAGCTGACCCTAGGGGGCACGAAGCCTGGGGCAAATTAGCCTGTGCGGGGCTGCTTTAACACTGCGTGGGGCCGTGGGACCCCCACAAAGTCAGGGCATGGCGGTGCCGTAGCAATGACATTTGGCGCTTAGTGCCAAGTAGATCCCGCGTGCCCTGGACAAGCCACTCTTCAGCGGACGTAAAACTAGCAGTGTGCGGCGGGGTGGAGAGCAGCTGGACGTATCTTCTGCGGTGCAAGCCTGAGCTGCCAGCTCCAGGTGGGCTTTGCAGGAGGGGCCGCGGCTGCTCCACCTGGCTCTGTGGGCCCCCCCAAAATGAGGGGCCCAGGTCGGTCGCCCCGATTTGCCCTACCCAAGGGACAGCTCTGTAGCCAGGAGCTGCAATTTTGAATTGGGTCAGGTTGCTTTTTGGTTTTGTTTTTAAATCACCTGCACCTCTAAAACAATTTGAAATGCTTTCTTGAGGGGAAAAGAAATACCTCTCAGAAATTTGGACCATTTTTCAGGCCAAAT
This sequence comes from Alligator sinensis, assembly GCF_000455745.1. Classification (NCBI taxonomy): domain Eukaryota; kingdom Metazoa; phylum Chordata; order Crocodylia; family Alligatoridae; genus Alligator; species Alligator sinensis. Next base: position 596,726 of record NW_005842786.1, on the reverse strand, counting down.
TAATTTTCTAGGACAGAGTTTTAGAGAGTTTAAGGTGAGAGGAGATCATTAAATCTTCTCGTCTGACCTCTATCACAGACCACTATTTAACCAAGTTACTCTGTATTAAGGCAAGCAACCTGAGTTAAACTAGGCCATACATGTTCTTGGGAACTTCAACTGTTGTGTGCCACAGGCAGAGGAAAAGGGACAGTGAGACGACACCAATGTCCAGTTCTTTGGCAATGGCAGGAAATAATTACGGTGGAGATGGCTGGCTGATCCCAGCTGGCAATCAATGATTCATGCTGCAGCAGAAAGTGAAGCCCCCCTTTCCCCCCCTCCAAATTCTGCCAATCTGATGCAGGGAAAAATTATTTCCCAAACCCGTATCTGGTCTTCAGTTAGACTCTGACCCTGTGAACCAGTCAAACCCTCCAAGCATCTAAGAAAGAGGAGTTGCCTCAGACCACTGCTCAAGCTTGTCAAGTGCATATTTCTGCGTGCTGCCAATCTCTGCTGCTTCCGAGGAAGTCAAAAAGCCCTCCAGAACACATCTGTTCAATTGTGCACTGGGGGAAAAAAAATCCTTCCTGAGCCCTGCAGACAACCAGATGAAGCCCTGAAGCATGAGATTTGATTATAATCATTGTCTGAATGCAGTACTTCAAGTATGACAAGCATGAGGGCAATGCAGAAATTCCCATTCTCTCCATGACCCAGAAATAAAGGGAACGAACAAGGGGATTCATAGATTTCAGGGCCAGAATGAGCCATTTCACTCATCTAGCCCAATCCCACAGCATACACAAGCCTTAAAATTTCTCCCAGAAGCAAGATTAAAGCATATTTTTCAAAGCACTGCCTAATCCGTTCTTAAGCAAGCCCTGGCAAAGTGTCTGGGATTTACTGTTGCACCTAGGACACGGTCCTGTTTCAAAAACACCTTTGTCCAACTTCAACTTCCAGCCACTGGATCTTTCCAAATCTTTTTCAGAAAGGTTCAAAGGTCCCAACCCCATCAGTATATCTCCATATGTAAGTATCTATACACAAGGATCAGGTTTACCCTCATCTTTCTCTGCGCTAAGATAAAAAGGTTGAGCTCTTTTAGCCTCATATCATAAGGCATGTTGTATAGCCCTGGGGTAATACCAGGCTTTCTTTTCAACTCTCTCCACTAGTTTGACATCCTTCTTGAAGCAAGGACACCAACATCAGACACAATATTCTTGCAACCATCTTACTAGTGCTGTATTCAAAGGCAAGATCACATCCCTATTTCTACTTGATATTCCCCTCCTATGCCCAAGGATCCCATTAGCCCTTTTTAACATGGCATTACACTAAGAAATCAGGCTGAGGATATTATCTAAATTGACACTGCAGCGCTTCCATAAGATTCAGACCTGAGCTTAGGTAGAGTGGGGGTTTGTTTGCTTGTTCATAATCTGATTTAAAATATCTTCTAATTGTTTTGAGATATATTGGTCATTCATACCTTTAGCTTCCTTTACCAGTTATATACATTTTATACTAGTGTTTGGCAACTTTTTGTAGCTGTGGGCTGGATCAACTCAGCTCAGGTCTGAGGTGGGCTACTGTTCTAACCTGGCCACCACCACTACTATGGCTTTCCCCTGCCACCATCGCTCCCAGCTGCTAGGCCACAGTGCAGCTTTTTGCTGCCTAGCCCCAGTGGGGCATGGATGAAGCCCCTCGCTACTGATATGCTGTCAAAGCCCCCCTGCTCTGCGTACCAGATCCAATTGCTCTGCAGGCCATATGTCACCAACCCCCGTTTTATACATGTTGCCATATATTTCCTTTTCATTCTAGTCTTTGCATTTTTTCCTGTGTTTTATCACTGCCTCAATATCTTTTAGTCAGGGTGTTTTTTTTAATAATAAAACCATTTCCTGCTGTGTCTGCAGAATCATGGCATTTTGAACATTCAATAGAAGGTCCTCGAACAATTCCCACTATTTGAACACATATAACCAGTTCATGATCACTGGTACCTAATTTTAAGTTAGGAAATTAATCTTTATATCTCTATCAGAATGACATGCAATATTGAATTATAGGAAAGCTGAAACAAGGTTTTACCACAGAACTCCTTTGCAAACTTTAGAAGCCACTACTCCTCTGTAAATGCAGCCAGAGCTGATATCAAGGCACTCCATGTAGCGCGCTGGACTAGGATGCTCAGTAAGAAAGATGGCCTGTTGGTTTCTACAGAACACTCGTGCTGGAGTTTGTAATGAAGTCTAGGATCTGGGCATTGTTAACTAATTGATGAATCATTCTACGACATAGCATTTTAAACAGGGGGGAAAAAATCTAAAAATGTGTTCTTTTCAACATTATAGACAATGGTGTAACTAGCAGAGGGCAGCCAAAGCATTAGTCCTGGGTGCTGAGCTAAAGAGGGAGGGAGGTGGGGCTGAGAGTGGGAGTCAGGGCAGCAATCAAGGAGGGAGTGGGGGCCAGGGTCTACTTAAGGGTTTGACCCCATAGAATGTGCCCCTGCTGCCAGTGCCCTGCATTCCCAACCCACAATCCCTTGCCCCCCCCAGTGCACCTCACTCCCAGGCCGCAGCCTCCCCTTCCATCCTGCCAGTGCCCCTTACTGCAGACCCACAATGTCTCCTGGTTGCCCTGTCTCTGAGCAGGGGTACCAGCCCTGGTGCTGCCAGCCTGGCCACATAGGTCCCTGATGCCCCTGAAGGCTCCCCACCTACCCCATTTCCCTGCTGGAGGGGCAGGCACCTTTCCCCCTACCCTGCTGCAGCTCCAGCACCCAGACAGTTTCCCCCCCTGCCAGCAGGCACCCACCCCCCTCAAACACCCATCCCATCCACACACCCCTGCCACACACACACACACACACACACACACACACACCCAC
>NW_005842786.1:570885-593796 GCF_000455745.1 Alligator sinensis | reverse complement strand
CTGGGGCTACTCCTACCACCCTGCCTGGCTGGGTGCCAGCCACATGCGTGTGAGTGCACACATGTACGTGGCACCCTCTGCCCCCAACCACCCTGCCCTCACAGCCCCCAGCAGCTCCTTGCTAGGGCAAGCCAGGAAAAACTTGGAAGCAGAGCAGACCAAAATCCAAACATTTGATCATATTTTTCAAAACCATCCAGATGGAAATGGGAGGATCCAAAAAGAGGACATGTCCAGGAAAACCTGGACATATGGTAACCCTAGGCAATAGGATTCAGTGGCACTGAGTGACTGATGTGGGATAGGGTCCCTGCCTTAACTTTGCTGGGCAGGGGTGAGGCTGACGAGGAGAGGATGGTTTCTGGGGTTTGCACCTGGGGCATAACTCTTATCAGCTGTTCTTTTGATCCTAAAGAAGCCTAAATGTTTGGCAGCACTGCTACTTTGCAAGGGTATAAAGAACAGCATCCCCAAGACTCCTTTTTACTAACACTGACTTTCTGGGCTTAGCAGAGGAATGCTACCTGGTGAGCACAGCTGGCAAAGAGCTGCTATTGTCACTTCATAATCAAGGTGTAAGAGCTGCAGAAAGGCTCCCTTTGTCTGCTGGCTTCTGGAAGATGAGATGTCACTGACACCTTTTTCATACAGCCTATTCAGTGGTGAGAGCGAGAATGGAAAGGCCATAGTCTCTAGGAAAAAAGGACTACTACTAGGAAAATGGAGATACTTAAGAGCCAGAAAGGTTAACATTTCAATTCAAATCAATGAAAGACACAGCAAGAAGTGAGATCAAGCACACTTCCGGGTAGAAGTTACAGGCAAGCACTTGATGAATAAGAACTAATCAAACAGAAGGCAGCAAAATTAGGATGACCATATTATTTTATTTTGAAGGAAATCTGGGATGGGATAAGGAAATACAAGATGGGGGGGAGAGGGGGGGCACCATGCACAGGCCTACATGCACACATGCAGACACACACCTCTGAGCCTATGGCTCCCGGGAGCCCTGACGGCAGGGTGGGGTGGGACAGCACGGGGCCCCATAAACAGGGGCTAAACCCAGCTGGGACCAGGCTCTATGTGGCACCGTCTCCTCCACACCACCTCTCTGCTCTGCAGGGCCACATGGTGCCTGCCCCCCCACCTTTGCCACCGGTAGCCACCCGGAGCCACCACATGTAGCTGGGACCTCAGCAGTGCCCACAGCAGGAGGGCATGAGACTGCTGTTGGTGGATGGCCAACCTGGCTTGTCCTGCTTAGGTGCCTGAGCCCTGGCCCCAGCCCCCTTCCCTGCCCCTGTCTCTGCCCTGTCCTGACTGATCCCTACCCCATGCAGAAGGAGCAGTGCTCAGCCCAACCCACCCCCCAGTTTCCAGCTGCTGCTCATGGAGGAACCAGGGCAGGCACATGTGGGTGGCGTGTCACCACCAATATGGGACTTTTATTTCAAATTTAGCCAACTGGCCAGGACATCAGGACAGCCCATGAAATCCAGGACTGTCCTGGCCAAACCGGGATATATGGTCACCCTAGGCAGAAGCACTGTTTGGTTAGCAGCTTTGAAATGGATGCTTGCTGTACTCTCTTTCTGTTTTTATCAAAACAGCAAAAATGGAAAATATGAGGTTCAAATATGAGTGCAGCATTACTACCACTGCCTCCATGCTGTGACAACTCCTGCATAGAAAGGGACTTGGCTTTTGTTTAGTAGTTTAGTAAAGTTACTAGAGCTCTCTCCTTAGATAGTTCTGGATTGAGCTACAATTACCCACAGGTGTTACTACATGAAGGCCAATGCATAGGCCTTTTAAGGAATACCAGACCTCCCCAGTTTCAACTGTACTTCCTACCACTGTGATGGATGCAGTCACTGGCAGCCCATGAGAATTACTCTGTTAAGTGGTATCGTGACACTGTCACTACTTACATGGACCAGGTTTTAACTGCTGAGAAGTCCATCTTCCATCACTGCTCTACAAAGCCATTAAGGGGGATTTCTGAGACCCCATTGTAAGGTCTCAGATTAAACCCTGAGCTATGTGAGAAGAACGCTGAAAATATGTCACCCAATTTACATTAAAATTGATGAGTTGTTCACACAATTTACTATTATTAGAAATAGATTGTTATGATTTAATATTTATTATTATTGTTTATCACCAAAAATAGCCACAACTTAATCAAGACATTCTATTTACAGACTGTCCATCCTTGTTATCAAACATCTTCCAGTATTTGCACAGTCTCATTTTGTTCCTAGATTCCCTAACAGCTCTAACAGAATTTTTTGAAAACAAAATGCTCTCATGATTTCATAATTACCCTATGCCCTATCTTTTTAATCCACATTTTCACTGTCTGGTTGCTGTACAAAAAGGCACTATTGGGAGTGGTTCAAGTCACCTACCTTGTATAATGAGTGAGCATGGACACACATTACAAATCATAGCTGAGAGGTCAGGAGCTTGAGAAACCTGCATCCTCCCTCCAGATACTGCTTCTGTTTCCTCCACTTTTCACCATGGCAAAGCTTTCTTCTCACACTGATCCTATGATCTCCTAAGACCTATGCCTCCCAACTCTGTTCTCCACTTTCTTCCTCTAGCAAACCCATCTCCTTTTAACTGCCCCAGTTGCTCCTGTATAGCTAGCAGTCAGAACGGGAATTCTTGCCAACCTGGCTTTAGCACTGATAACTCGGGTAACATTGTGCTGTCGCTTGTCTGTTCAGCTGCCAATATTGAGGATCAAGGATCAAGGAGGGGAAAAGCAAGTATAGTCTATAGCAATATACTGGGATTCAAAATTGGCTTCTTCTAGCAGCTCCGGAGCATCAGCTGAACTGGAATTTTAATGTCAATAGCCCTAAAATAGTTCGCTGCCAATCCAGAGGACATAGCTGCCCTGGAAACACTGCATTGGTCTTGGCTTGCCGCTCCTGTACACTGCCTTCACTGAGGTGGAGATCTAAGTTCAAGTTCTTAGTGTAGCAGTTTACCACATCCCAGGTGACTCACTTGTACACGGCACAGGATGTAATCTTCATTAAATTAAATAGGTTTAAAAAATTTGAACTTTTTTGTTTTGGAGTGTCACATCAGTGTTTGCACATACTAGGTTTTTGAATGAATTAAGTCCAGGTCCCAGCCAGCACCAAAGGAAAACAGGATGGTCCCACACTGCCCCCAACCCAGGGCCCTCCACCCCATGTCCTGCCATGCAGCTGTGGGAAGAGGGAGCCGGCACATGGCACAAGAAAAAAAAATGCAGCAGCAATTTGAAAGTAGAAGCAATTTGAAGGGGTGAACTACAGAAAAGTCACAGTGCCATCTGGTAGACAAAGAGGCTCATTACACGTCTTGGAGTGCCCTTGTGTTTTCACACAACGAATCCATGGATGTGACGCTTAAATTCATGGTGAGCCAAACTAAACTACATCCAAGGAGTTTTACTTTAATGTGCCACAAAGACTTTTAAAGTGTCCAGAAAACCCACTCGTACAAACAGTCATGCCACTGCAGCATAAGAAAGGGCAAAAAATGTGGCATGTACAAACACCTCTAATAACTAGTCTGAAAGTCATTCTCTTCCTTTTGGATTTGGTCCCGTTGCACGCAAAAGTGACTTCAAAGTCTGATTTAAGCAAGGCAATGTCTGAACCTTGATTTCTCACCTCCCAAGTGACTGCTCTGATCACTGAACTATGGACTATGTACTACAATAGCTAGCTTTCCGATTTTTGATTAAAGTTTATCCTAGAGCTAAGAAGCATTTCCTGATCAAGGTTTCATGAAAACTGGCATGTTCCCATGAAAAACTTCAAGTTTGCTGAATCAGAATTTTCCAACAAAAAGTTTTTGTCAGAAAATTCCCCTGCAGTCTTAGCACAAAACAATCTGAGTGCTGTGTCTGGCAGAAAGCAGTCATGCTCCATCTTTTCATAGATTACATGCAAGAAAGAGACATATGCACACACACACACACACACACACACACACCCCCCAGATGTTCCTTGGAGCATCTACTGCCTGTTCAACTGCACTGTTCAAATTCACAATCTGAATTATGATAATTGTTTGTTTGGGTTTTTATAAAACTTTTCACTCCCAAAGGTAGGTCTGGAGTTTGATGCAGGTTAAATGAGTTCTTCTGTATTTCCAGTATTCTCTAAAAGCACACAAGGTCTTGAAAGCTCAAATTGCAAACATGTTTTGAAATCCAAGATGATAGGAACCCAGCAGATTTGAAGATGTATGACTAATACTGGTGTTGTAATACCTAATGTTTACAAGTATATGTCAAATAAAAATCCCACATGAAACTCAGCGTAAAATAAAGTCGATGATTTAAGAGTAAATTAATTCAAGTGAGAAGAAAGGATCTGAGTTTTGAACACAGGTATCTAAATAGAGGCACTGAAAACAAGGTCATTCATTAACTTCAAGTAAATTATGACCATAAGTAACACCATATATGAGGTAAGTGTTTTCAAGATCAGAGTCCTAGTCAGCTAATCTCATATACTTAAATGTGTAAATTGATCTCTATGTTTATCATCCCTGTAAATGTATGCAGACAGTGAAAATGGAAGGAAAGCTGGCAGTCATACAGTTTAATTCCAGTTGATGTGGCCCAATTAAAGACATCCATCACCGGCTGCAATAATGTACATACATGCATTTGCCAAAGGTCAGTGTATACACAGTGGACCTGCACTGTCATTTAGACTGCATTGCTTTGGCAGGGCAAATGGAAATGGTTCCTCTAAATCACTTATGGCTTGTATGTCTGGCACCTCCTGCAATTGTACCTGCTCTTCATTCTGTAGTTAGCTCTAACCTTTTGTCTCACTTTTTTATTAAGGCAGCTGTAAAATGTTTTTTCCTTATTTCTTTGAGCTTTTCAGAGCATGCCCTTTCTTAGATCAGAATTCTGTCTGCCTCTTTAGATAGTCTTTTCTTTTGCAGTACTTGACAATTTTTTAGCCAAGCTCCTGTCAATCTACCACAAACTTTCTGTCAGAAGTTATGGTTGCACAGGAATAATTTTGACTACAATTTTGAACTTTAATATCACTTCCACCTGTTCTGTACGACTGTAATGAGAAGTCTTAAAATATGGCTACATTTCTGCGATGATCCAAAATACTAAACAATGTACAGCACAGAAGGTAACATCTTTGCATGGTTCTATTAATCTGGAAGAGCCAGAGGCCAGATGCCATTAGGAGAGTGAGTGTCCTCAACTTCCATTAATATCAGTAGGAGTTGAGGGCATCTCTCAGCAGGAGGTGACCAGGGTCTTGCAGAGCTAGATGCTAATTGGTCTACTGGGAGAAACAGAAGCACATGGTTCTGTATAATTCCTCTCTCTTTCCATCCAGTACTAACCACAGACCAACCTCCTGGCTATAATGGGATTTTGCTGAAGTCTTTATAATTACAAATAGCAGTGACTGTACTTTGCTAAACTTCCAGTGTTGGACTCAAAAGAAGCAGGGGAAAAAGAAAAAAAAAAAAAGAACTGAAGCATCTTTTGATTTTAGGTATCTTTTGAAAAGCTAAGTCTCCTGTGATAACAATTTTGTACACAATAAAAGGAATGAAACTGAGAAAAAAAACATTTCTATTGTAAACCGTGAATGGTTGTTAACACAAAGTAACGCGACAGAAGTCTGCATTGTCTAAACACAATTCTAGAAATGTGTCTGTTTTGACTGAAATCCCCTAAGCCATCTGGAGTATACCTTCAGACCCATCCATGATGCATAAAAAGAGAACCCCTAAGTATGCTAGTACTACAGAGGAAATAACTAACCTAAATGAGAACAACAATGACACAGAAGAATGAACTGGAACAATGCAGATCTGTGCTGCATCATAAGACAGACATAAGCCAGCTCCTGAAACAGTTCCTCCACAGGAAGTTTACAAAAGTTAAGATTTTGTCTTTTGTTCAAAGAGGTCTTTATAAGGAGGTCCCGTGTTTAACTGAACCACCTCAGGTAGGTCAAAGAAGGCACAACTTCTGCAATTTTCACAGCTGGGCTACATGCATCGTATCTCCTGGCCCATTCATCGTATAACTGTAAAGAAGTTTGCCATGCTCAGCAAGTTATCTAACTGTTGGAAAACCATTCCTACAGTTTATCTCATTCTTTTAAGGCACTGCCAGCACCACCATCATTTTAATGACTGGGAAACAAGGCAAGTCAAACAACAAAATGCAATACTATTAGGGATTGCTCCCTAGAAGAGTTTAGAGATTTCTCCGGATAGTAAATCTATCCAAGTGCAATTTAAAGGTAGATAAAAACTAGACATTGTGTCATACCGGACTGAGAATATTGCTGCACCAGACAACTCCTGTGATATTTTCAGCCTGCTAAGGTCTTTCAAGCCTAATATAGAACAGTTTCTCTGTTCCTTTTAGTGGTGTTTGCTCTTTTAGTAACACCAGGTCAAAAAAGCAAACATCAGAGAAAAGATGACAATTGCTATAGTGAGTAAGGTATCAAACATCCTTATAGTGATTTTCCTTCTTATGTTTTAGGGCAATGTAATACCTACCCACAGATGGTATTTACACAGCTAAGTAACATCTATCCACAGGAAAAGAGTGGGACAGAGTTTGGTGGGAGGAGTGGGGGGGAATAATTAAATATCTAGGTGAGCAATAACCAGCAAGTGTTTGTATTAGTAGGGCCCAGCCTTTTTGGCAGGCATACCACAAATTAGCCCTGCAACCTCCCATAAAGGTATCACAGATTTAATTTTCAGGGACAGGCAAGAACCAGGACTGAAAACCGAGAGATAAGCAATGTCCCAAAGTGGAAGGAAGCTGAGATAAAATGTGTCCATGGCTTCCCCTCCTCCTCTTAACATTTGCCCACAGAGCTGAATCAGCAGAATTAGGGCGGCATTCTTCATTGCATGAAAGGGTGCAATAAAGAGTGTACTGTCAGAGCACATCCTAGGACTTGTCTGGGAGTATGGTGCATTAAAACACTTGCTGAGCATTAAGCATTAATAGGAAAATTGTTCTTTGCAAGCTTTTGGGCATAAACACCCTTCTTCAGGGTGGAAGAGAAGCTTAAGCCAATATGCAAAATGCAGGTCTGTGAAAATGCAAATATGTGTGGGGAAGATTAGAGGGGATGGGGTGACAACAGGTGCGAGACATGTAGGTTGAAGGTGGGGAATGGGGGACAGGGGAATGTTGACCTGGTTATAGCATGTAGCTGGTAAAATGTAGAGAGGTTACCTGGGCTTATTGGATGGCAGGCAGGTTATAATGTGCCATAAATCCAATGTCTATATTTAGTCCATGGTGAGGATAAAACTAAATGGCCCAAAGGAGGGAGCAAACAGCACATTAAAGCATTCCTCAGATGATCCTAAAGTGGAAGAGATATATCAGTGTCACTTTGGTTGACACGTCTCCACGAGCAATGGCTGGTAAGTGAAAACATGTTCAGTTGAGAGACACAAAACCACCCAGAACTGCAGACAATATTAAATTAGGCCTACAAACTCAAGCAGCTGTCCAGAGAGCATGGCTCGTTCAGGAGTGGTGGTTGCTGGAGCTTCCTATCCTGTAAGTAAAATATACGTTGGAATAGATTCTGTTCTCTTTGATCTTTCCCTCTGATTTGATCTTTGCCTTCCCCTAAAATTAACTGAGCAGAAGTTGGTTCAATTTTGTCCTTGTAGACAGTGTAAAATATGGAAAGTTTCAGTCTTTGCCTTCCATGTAAAGAAAAAAAACCCACGTGTTTTTACAGTACTGATTTGGATCCATTGTCAAGATTAGGGTCAAGACTGGGTACAAAGACAAGGACAAGAATCAGGAATAAAATGCCTCAGGCTGGCCATGTATATCTGAAACACTGCTCTTCAACAAGGCCGGGTAAAATTGATTTTGCTAACTCACTCCACCAGGTGACTCATTACTTCACTGGGCATAAGAAAGTTTATAGCTCATGAACGCTGGCAGCAGGCTTCAGGGAGGAACACAAGGGACAGCCAAGCCTAGAGAGGAAAAGTTTATGTTGCTCCCTCCATTATCTGACCAGCTGTTTTCTTTGTTAATAAAGCAGGGCCCCGAGGAATAGGTGAGACAGGACTGTGGTTTTTAGAGCAAGTGGGGAACACGTCCCCCACTTTGCTGGCAATGGTACTGGTGTTGGTAATAAGAGATGTCAGAGGACCACACATCAGCTTTGCAGTGGTGAATTTGAAGGAAGTGAGATGATCATTGCCAAATGTGTGTATAGGAAGAGGGTACTTAAAGAACAGCTATTCTCTTTCTCTGCACGGTAAGCATTCTCCAAATAAACACAGAGCTTATGAATTTTGGTGGCTAATTGAAGCTATCTGGTGTCAGGGTCAAAGGTTTATTGGCTAGTTCCTGTAATTAAATGTACACAAGAGACTATTGTGGCTAGCTATCATGTCCCCTCCCCTCCTCTTCAACTGGTGCCCACTTATTGAGTGATCTGAAGGGTGAGGCGAGCCTTCAGCACAAATCTTACTCAGGACTCGAACTCATGTCTCTGCCCTCGAGAGATGCATTAACCACTTTGCTTTAGAGTAACTAGGGTGGGGAGAGTATGGCACCAGCACCAGGCACTGATTTATAAGGGGTACAAGAATGGCAGAGTCTAGGGGTGCCCACATTACAGCAGCAGCCAGGGTCTTTGAGCCTCTGGGGTCATATAAGCCTGGCCCTCAGCACTTCCCACCATCCAACTCTCCAGCACTCAGCATCCTCCCCTTCCTTCCTCCTCTCCGGCATCTCTGCCCACAATGCCCAAATTGGTAGTTACGCCTCTGCTCTCTGCCACCACCACCCTCGCTTTGTGATGTAAGCCTCTTAAAATACATCAGAACCATGCAGAATAAATCAACGTATGAATACTGAACATGCACACAAACATATTTCAGAGTGCAGTATATACTATAATCATGCCCTTGTGCCCTCTGCCTTTCAGATTCAACCCAAGCACTATCAAATAATAATGGTATTTTAGATTATGCTGCTTTACAGTATTAGTTTCTCTGTGATGTTGATTCGGCAGCAGCAACTAATAAGCACAGCAATTTCTGTTTTAAGTTTTGCTTCTCAAATCCTTATAGCCACTAGATGGCAACAGTTTAATTATCTGGCACCACTACAGAAAACACAAGAACCTTAAGTCTTTTTGCGATGGCCTTTAGTGGCACGATTTTATAATACTTCTTGAAATCTAACTGCAAGTTAGCTGTTCAGATCATGAGAGAGGAAATACTTACTATATATAAAGCAGTCCGCCAGGACCAATTCATGTAAATGAGTACGGCACTAGTATTTAACCTCTTCAGCATTCAACCTCACCACAGTGTATGCTTTGGGGCAGTTTCTCCGTCTTGTTTTATCTTTTTGCTGGACTTTTAAGGAACAGATAACACCTATCAGGCTTGTATATGTTCTGGTGAGTGTAGAAACAGCCATGTGAGCTTTTCCTGTTTTGCTGGGTCTCCCAAAGCCCAGGTGGAAATCAAATAATTGAGCAGTGCAGAGCTGTTCTCAATAGTCCCTCCACTTATAGCAGGCAGCTACGTGGAAAAGCTACTGCAGCAAGCAAAGAAGAATTACTGTTTCCTGGGTGGTCGTGGGATGTGGGTGCCAAAACTCCTGCCTTCTCCTCATACTTACAACCCTGATTCAAGCACTCTGATTTAAGAGGCATGTGATGCAACTCAGGGAACATGTTTGCAACTCCTAGTCCAGTAAGATTTTTTCTTCTGAATATATGGCTTGACACACATACATTGGACAGCACAAGAGATGTATGACTTGCTCGCTGGCCAAGCCAAGAGGGTCAACCCCAAAATATATATATAGTTTTCTTAGTAAAACAAGCAAACACCACCAAAATCCATCACTGGTCAAACTGAATCGTACATTCAACTCTAACTTTGTTCTGAAGCGTTTCAACTTTTCCATGTAATTAAATTGTGATGATTTTCAAAGAGAAAATAAAAAATGGTTAACATTTCCCCCCAAGAGTTTTAACAATGCAGGGGGTGTTAATATTTGTTGAATTCCCCCAAGGACACAAAATGTGTCAGGCCCATGAGTCATACATATGTATAAATACAGTATTCATACACACATACATATGTATGAATGCCGTATTCATACACATACATACATTGACATACACCCACACGTTGTGTAGAACTAAGGGATGTCCATAAAAAATGCATTTTCCTATTAGAAATATGAGATGCATCCTGACTGAAACTACGAATCAACTATAATTGCCTCTGGAGAAAGAAAAATGTACTTTAGGATGGGAGCCTGAGTCTGCCTTTGCATAGACTGATGTTATTCAGCAGTGTAATTCATTAGTTTATAAAGTAAATTAGTTTACTCCAACCTAATAGGGGCACACATGTAGATGCTGAGATGTTTACTGCACAGCTAATTAGTTAAGTGCGCAGAAAACGTCTGATTTAGACTTCCCTAGAATAAACTTAGTTCCCTCTTTACTGGTTATGTGGGTTTAATGACATATTTTGCGTTAGTACAAGGGTTTCTAATAACTTATCTAGTCACACTGATCTTGTGGGAGACTGGGTAGAAGAGCCAACAGTAGTATTTGCTGCCATGCTGCCAGGTTTAAAGTAGTTCAACACTAGTACTCGTTATAGTCTCTAAAAGGAAAAGCTTTAGCTGAACGTCCCTTCCACAAAGTGCAACTCATCTTCTGATGGTTGTCTACAGTTCTTTGCAGAAGCATAGGAAACTTTCTAAATTACAGGGTCCTCTAGAACGAAGACTTCTAGTGACTCTTGCTCCTCAGGCTGCTAGGATGTTTGATTTGGAAAATGTTTCACCATAATGAAACCAGCTTAATATCAGCTACTTAGACATACAAAAGGCAGTCCCAAGAATGCCAGACCATTTTGCATGGCCCTATAAAAGTGTACCAATCCACATATCATACCCGCTGTGCCCAAAGGCTTGAAGGACAATGTGCTGGGAATGAGCATTGCCACATGGATGCATTTTGCACAGACAGCATTATCAGAGTCTGTCAGCCATGACAGACAGGAGCTAGGGCGTCGCTTTGGAGATGTCAGAGTGCTTGCTCTGCAGCCTGTTAAGATCCATGCTGAACAAGATGACACTGATAAAATGCCCCAGCTCCCAGCTGATTCAAAGACTCTTCAAGAACTTGCTCCTTGGCAGAGGCACAGACAAACATACACAAAAAGGGAGTGGGAGCTATAGCTCAGGAGTGTGCAGCCTATAACCCTACACCTGTTAGGGTTACCCTATAACTGTTCTATGTGCACGATAGCAATGCAAATGAGCTAAATCACCCAAACATTGACGCTGGATGGTTTTGCTTCCCTTGTATATGGGGTCTTCATAAAGTCCTTGTGCACTTTTAAACTTTAATAAATTAGGTTGCACAAGGATTCATGAAGACCCTGTAATAGCTTATACACATGCAACAGCTAGTGCAACATCTGCTAGGCATTCCCAAGCAGCAGGTCTTCCCCCTCTTTTAAAGTTTTCATAGATTTCATAGACATTAGGGCTGGAAGGGACCTTGGAAGATCATTGAGTCCAGCCCCCTGTCCCAGGGGCAGGAAGTCAGCTGGGGTCAAAGGATCCCAGCAAGATAAGTGTCCAAATGCTTCTTAAAGGAGTCCAGAGTAGGTGCTTGCACCACCTCTGGAGGGAGTCTGTTCCAGGCCTTGGGGGCTCGGACAGTAAAGAATTTTTTTCTTATGTCCAGCCTGAAACGGTCTTGCAGGAGTTTGTGACCGTTTAACCTTGTCATCCCTTAGGGCGCTTCGATGAACAGGCATTCCCCCACATCCTGATGCACACCCCTTATGTACTTATAGGCTGCCACCAAGTCACCCCTAAGACGGCGCTTTTTCAGGCTGAAGAGTTCCATGGCTCTCAACCTCTCATCATAAGGCCTGTTCTCCTGCCCTTTGATCATGCGCGTGGCTCTCCTCTGGACTCTCTCAAGCTTCTCCACATCCTTTTTAAAATGTGGAGCCCAGAATTGGATGCAGTGCTCCTGCTGCGGCCTCACCAAGGCTGAGTACAATGGGAGGATGACATCCTGGGATTTGCTTGAGAAGCATCTATGGATGCAAGCCAGAGTTTTGCTTGCTTTATCAGCTGTGACATTGCATTGTTGGCTCATGTTCATCTTGTGGTCAATCATGACCCCCAAGTCCCTTTTGGCCATGATACTAGCAAGCGTAGCACTGTCGGGCCTATAAGCGTGCTGCGGGTTTTTCTTCCCAAGGTGGAGTACCTTCCATTTTTTGGTGTTGAACATCATCAGGTTTTTGTCCACCCATTTTCTGAGCCTGGTTAGGTCACCCTAGATCACCATCCTGTCCTCAGGTGTGGACGCTTTACCCCAAAATTTGGTGTCATTGGCGAACTTGGCCAGTCTGCTTCTGATACCAATGTCCACATCATTAATAAAGATGTTAAAGAATATGGGCCCAAGCATGGAGCCTTGAGGGACACCACTGGTAATGGCACACCACAATAATTTACTTCCGTCGACTACCACTCTCTGGGTCTGACCTCAGAGCCAATTTCCCAGCCATCCGACTGTGATGTAGCCAAGGCTGCAGTTGGACAATTTTTCCATGAATGGATCATGGGACACCAGATCGAAGGCTTTTTTAAAATCAAGATATATGATGTCAATCTCTTCTCCCTTGTCCAGGTGGTATGTCACCTGGTCATAGAAGGAGATGAGATTGGACAGGCAAGACTTACCCACAACAACTAACTGTGCTGGCTATCCCTCAGCCACTTTGTCAAGAATGATCCCTCAGCCACTTTGATCATTTCTTCCAAGATCTTCCCCAAGATAGAGGCCAGGCTGATAGGCCTGTAGTTCCCTGGATCTACTTTCCTCCCTTTCTTGAAGATAGGCACCACATTGGCCTATTTCCAATCTTCGGGCACTTCACCTGAGTGCCACGAGTTCTCAGTGATCCATGCCAGTGGCTGAGCTATGATGCCTGCCAGCTCCTTAAGTACCCTGGGGTGTAAACTGTCTGGGCCAGCTGACTTGAAGGTATCTAGCCTCTCAAGGTGCTCCTTCATATGGTCTACATTGATGAAGGGTAACAATTCTCCCTCACCCTGACCATCCCGTACCGTATTGAGCAGAGCTGTCCCTTGGGGCTGGTGAAAAAACAGTGTTCCAACAGTATATTTTCCATACCTTAGGGGTAGTTAGGACAATAAAATATACTATTTTTTACTATTTTTAAGATGGAGCTTGATATACTTATGAATAATAGCAGATAACATGATTGCCTGTGATACCAAGAACAGGCCTGGACAACCATATTCTCCATCTTCTGATATCATTGATGCTGAGGGAAGACAAGTGAAAAGACCAGATGGTTCAAATGTGCATCCTTAAGTAGACCCTGCACCTAGATGTGCATGGTAGAGCAAAGTTTGGTTTGTCCTGAACCAGCCATCTATGATAGACATCCTCTAATTTCTTCAAGGGATGATTTTGTAACCTGTTATCTGCTCTTCAGACATCCTGTGAAATAAAAGACATAGGCAACTTGGACAGAAATACACAAATGCACTACCAGAAAAAATAATTTAAGGGGAAAAAAAGGCTGGACAAAACCTAAATAATGGCAATGAAGGAATGGTGAAGCAATGCTTCGATGTGCTTTCTAAACCAAAGAATCAAAAGCAAATTAACAGCAAATGCAGAACACAGCTGGTGGAAACTTCTATCCTAGGCACTACAGGAACGAGTTTTGCAAACACGGTGACAGGAATTCTTGAGTTGTTAATTAGAAGATAGTGATGATTCAGGTAGTGGCCAAATGTGATACCACATCAGCTCTGAATTATGTGTAATGTCACTGAAATGGCTTATAACTGTGAGTCGATACCTTCTTGACTGGATCTTCAGAAATTCTTTGGACTCTCCCTTTTGTACCTCCAATGCCACTTGTTTGCCTAATGGCCTGGCTGCATCCAGAAATCTGGTGCTCAGTTATCCAGGAGTTATAAAATGTACCAAAAAACAATGTAAAGCAGCAAGGTCAAAAGCCAGGTTGAGACTTTTGTTTTACCAGTTATATGCTATCACAGAGCTGGGACTGCATATACCGTACAGTAGTTACTTTGCATAGAGTAAAAGAGTTGAGAACCCTTGTTTTTCTATCCAGTTTCAAATTTGACTATCCAACTAATGTTGAGCTTAGTCTGTCAAATACCACAACCTGTTTTTTCAAGACAATGGTAGACCCTGAGTAAACCAAAGAATGCTGAAATGGCTTAGGAGCTCAACTGCTGTGTAAAAACCTGATTAAAGCCATATCTACACTGCAGACTGAAGTGTGCTGTGGAGATACAAGAGCTGACTTTAAATGAGCTAACTTGGATACTGGAAGCACTGGATACCAAAGCATCAGGGATTTCCATACAGACTGCCAAGAAAATATTCTAAAATAACTATTCCACTTTCCCTGACTCTTGCTCTCAATGTTTTAAAATAAGGAATGACTAGAAGGTAAGAAAAAAGCCCCCACAGTGCAGCACAGATTTTCAACCAAGAAAATACTGTGCTTCTGGCAATAGCTATTCAGTGCATTTTAGTGCAATCCCTTCCAAAGCAATGAAACAAATATTAAGAGAAAGTTCACAAATGTCAAAAGGCTAATAGAAGTGGAAGAAAGAAGTGACAAGGGTTTAATAAAAATGAAAAAAGAAATAAATCACGCTGTATTTTCCAGATACTGCTACCTGGGAAAGGACCTTCGGGGAAGGAAGAGGTCTCTCACTAGTTGAATTCCAGTGCTCTCATGCAGCTGCCCTGACGCTGGGCCCTAACTCTGCTTAAAACAAATGGGTTAACACTCTTTTTCTAGCACAGGTGCCAAAAGAGGCACGGGCACTCAGCAGATCAGGAAGGGGACACACAGCACAGTAGCAAGTAGGGCAGGGAGCAGAAGGCAGAGCAGCAGAGCAGACTGGGAGCACAGGGCTGAGAATAGAAACCTGAGCAGCAGATTGGGCAGGGAAAGGGACTGGAGTGGTGCCTGGAGAGAGTGCAGGGCTCTTTTGTGGCATGCATGTCAAAAAGGTTCCCACTATCCTAGCACCCTCTCTTTGCTGTCATATTGCTACAGTTAATCTTTTGGTTGGAAAGAAAAGAGTTCATATTCCAGTAAGACACATGGTTTTGGTGGGAAGAGGGAAACTTACTCTTTTACTCATTACTTAGCAATGACCATTAAGTTACCCACCTATAAATGGAAATAGATCCAGATTATCAAAATGATCTGTAGCTAAAAACTCCCCGTGGAGTGCTAGCTTTGGCCAGATACATGGATAGCTGCACACACTTAAAAACAGCACTTTTTCCCCTCTTTGCTATCTAACTGGAAGTCATTGCCCCATAACACTCAGGTCTTTCATACTTCCAGGCAGGATTACAGTAACTCATTGTATTGCGGCATGATCACTAACTCATCCCCAGAGCAACACCTAGTAGCCATGAACATAATATTCTGATACTCTTGCTCGTTGTTCTGACTCCTTGCAAAATATCAAGTCAAATCCTACGTCTGAGAGTTAATCTATGTCAGGGGTGCTCAACCCTCAGCCTGCAGGCCAGATCCAGCCCATAGCATGGCACAAGGGGAGGTAGTGCAGGGCTGAGGGGATATGGCACAGGGCCTGACCTTGTAGCAAGGGGTAAGTAGGGTGTGAGGGTTCAATCCTGGACCATGGGGTCTAATCTGGGCTGTGGACAGACCCTGCACCTCTCATTTGGCTTGCCATGCCAAATGGTTAAACACCCCTGTTTTGTACCTTATTTAGTTAGTGTATAAAGGTGCATCTATACCCTGCCCTCTGACTGCTTGAGACTAACACGGCTAACTACCTCTTTTTGCTTAGAGATAGCCAGAGATACTCTGGACTGTAATGATTTTCAAACCTCCTGTACCCATGGACCCCTTTCATATCACTTCTGACGTGGAACTACACCCCACACCCAGGAGCTGACACAGACCCAGGTAAGCCATGCCAGGTATGATGGCACACCACCTCCCGGCATGCTCTGCCACCAGCCACAATCTCTTTGCAAAGCCCTTGATGACCCAAAGGTGTCATCCTCAAAGGTGAAGCATGGACTGGGCAGAGAATCTGGGCCCTGGCACCAAATTTTGGAGGAATATAATGAAGAGACATAAATGACCACAAGTCTTCCTGGTTTCAGTGCAAAGGGAAAAATTTACTTCCTTGGCTTCTTTTTCACACTGCTGCAATTACAAACAAAAAAAAAGAGAGACGGATGAGGAAGGGGTGAAGATCAGGGGGAAAATGAACGATGAAGAGAGAAGAAGAGAAAGAGAAAGACTGCCTTAAAAATGAAATGACAGCCTGACCCGCCTCAAAGGACATGAGGAGGAGAGATAAGTGGCCCACTGCAGTTTAGGCATTGTTTATGGGTGCTCAAGACAGCACAGTACACATCACTATAATCACACTGAGATAGTTGAGATAAAAAACATCCATCCCCTTACTAACTGCCGATGCTTTCCCACTGCTGCCCTTTGAAAAAGAGATACGTTATCATACATTTTTTTTTCTCTTCTTGGCAGAAGTTTTTGGTACTGGCTGGGGTAGCAGTGACTTTAGAGAGATTTCAGGTTTATTAATAATGCTGTCATACTGTCGTGGAGGTTTTATGAGGTGTCGTTGTTTTGCTATTTGCTGTGCTTTACTATGGCTGATTGGAGGTTTTCTTTGTCTCCTATTTTCGTTCTGCCCCTTTCTCCCTTCCTCCTCCTCTCCAACCCACCATTTCACACTCCTACTATACAGCTAGAATAGTGAATGCAGCTTCTGAAATTTGACTGATTCCACCAGACTCTTCTTTGCTTATTTTTATTAGAAATTATGTGTTTTACTATGAAATAGCCAACTTATGTACAGGAAGAAGCATAACCTATTTCTCAGTGAGGCCCTGTTAAATTTATTTTTGATGAAATAGTATTAAAAGCTGAATATTAGTAAACTGATTGACACAGCATTTCCTGAAAACTTTCATTGCCACATTAACACAAAAGAGCTTTAAAATGAGCACTGGTGCATAATATTCATACTGACTAATGAACCACATTCTTGGGATAATGATAAATGGCAACCTGCCAGGTTAGAAGGCAGGCGGGGTACGGCTTATTAAGCCCCTTCCTTGATTATCTGGAAAAAGCATTTAATGTATATTAATAAAATTAACATTTGGGAGTTGCTGTGAACATCACTGAAGTCAAAGGCATAATAAAAAGGGACCTAGAAATATGTGAAATAAAATTATATTCAGCATGGGAAAACAGAAACCAAGGCACCTGCGGGGAAATAATCTGAAACACGGGTATACTTTCAAATTAGTAATTTCCATCTCTAATGCCTGTGATAATGAAACAAGCCAGATCAGACAGTAACTCCATGTGCAGCACTGACAGTTCACACTTGAGTAAGTTAATTGAGATTATGTCAGACTGTAACAATCAGAAGCAACTACCAGAATGCGAGTGAGCATCCTTTCAACTGGTTGCAGACTGTTCTATTAAGAAGAACTTTGATACAAGGAAACCCTTTCAGTTAAATCTGACTGAAAAGTCAAAAGCAGATGAAAGGAAATCTCAGATTTCATAACTCTTTCTTTAGCATGTTTGTTAATTACTGAGTGTTTAAACTACAGCAGGATTGTTCGCAGCCTGCTGTACTGTACCTTCTCCTCCTACTCACTCCTCCAGTAAAGTTGTTCTTCTGCACCTTTCGGCGTAAGAATTATTTCAGTAGCAGACGGGTAATCAGCCTTGGTTACACACCCACAATTCCAACTGAAGTCATAGGGAGTTGCACATATGTAATAATTTCTCTCTACTGTTAGTGCATACAAATAAAACACATGAATTTTACATAATAGAATATGTTCTTACACCTTTGCTGTAGGATTAAGCAGAACGGGATGCAGGCCTGAGGTCGAGAAAGGCTCATTCATACATAGTGGTCTTTCTTAATAAAAAAAAAAAACCCTACCAAAATTATATATTATTTTAATAAAATAACTTTGTCCAAGTTTTCCTAGACATGAAAGTTCATTATTTACATTTAAAGTTCCGGGATGAACATTCAGTTTGGACATTCTTCAGTGGAGTCCCTCATGAACAGTGATATTATATTGTCCTTATGCCAAAAAAAAATGTACATTATCTTACAGTCAGGAAATCATGTCACCTCTAACGAAGTCAAAGCCACTCACACCTATTTGTTACAATGTTGTTATGCAAGTAAACAGTCCACATCAAATCCAGTAACTGAAGCTATACCCAATATATTTTGAAATACTTCAACACCCAGAAGGAAATCTAAGGTTTTCTCTTGTCATTCTGATCAGAACGCAGATGCACCACTGTGAGATAACTAAGAACATGATTTTACTGAGACGCTTTACTTCCAGGTGCAGAAAACGTGCACTGGAATTTCTTATGCCTCATTCCTAGCCCCAAATTGACATTTGTATAGACTGTCAGGGAAAATTATCTCTGGCAGGTTTTGAGGCTTGGAAAATCATCCATGTGTTTTTATTTTCATTTGATAGTCTTTTGGCTTCTGCTTAAAACCTCAAATTTGCAGTGGGTTTAATACACACATACACACACACACACACACACACATATATATAGACACATGCCTCTGGAATATTTTAAAAAAAACATACAAGTTTCTTTAGAAAAGGTCAGGAAACAAAGGTAGGAATGTAAGTTAAATTTCTGTTCATTCTTGTTAACAACCACAAGAGGGAGCAATGTGTGATTCATTTAAACAGAAAAAGTCAGTTAGGAATATTTTACCAGTTAATACAAACTTTGATCTCTGCTGAGTCTCCTATAGTCTGACTATTCATCAGTTTCCTAATTTGTTCCTACCACATTTGCTTGAATGCACAAGCATTAACTTGTTTTATTTGCTATTCAGTATCCTTGCAGGATGGAGGAGAGGATGGAGAGCCGTGCTCTAGCATCACCCCCGGCTTCTGGCCTGAGCCACTGCAGACATGTAGCTGCATTTCCTGAATCAAAGGTAAATGTCTGTTCACTTCTCTTTCAATTTAATCTGTGCAGTTTAGACTAACCTGCAAAGACTGAATTAATTCAGCCTCAGGCTTGTTGACTGTCTCTACCTGGCCAAAGTGCGCTAATGCAGCAATGCTGCTTCCACTCCACAGGTAGCATGTGCACAGCAAGCTCAAGTGTCTCTGAAGCATGCCTGACAAGAGGACCATGAGGAATGTGGCCTATGGGGTCATGAATGGGTCTGAGGCAAGGCTTTACAGAGGACAGCAGGTGACCTGTGGAGCTGTACAAGGCAGGGGGGTGGGAGGATGTGGGCTGTAAAATCATGGAAAGAGTTGAGATGGGCTGTCAGAGGAATAAGGTTGAGAATCAGTGCCCTAGAGAACTTGATTACAAATGCAAATTTTGGCCCAGATCAGTAATGCACTTGTGGTGACTCTTCGGCAAAATCTGTCTGTGTCCAATTTATGAATCCTGGCTCATTTTAAGAACTCTGTGCATGTGTCTAGCCCTTGGCATGTATTGAGTCAGCCATCAGCTGACAGCCTAGGCTATGTATAACACCTCCCGCCACTCCTGCTGTCTGGAACCATCCAGAGGACAGTTTAAAGAACAGTTAATATCAAATGACTCTTTATATGTAGAACAATAAGCATGCCAAAGATATCCTCCAAACTGAATGCAACTGGTTTTCATTCGCAATAATCTGCAAAAATTAGGAATTGGAGGAATGGAAATTACCTGTCTGCTGGGGAAAAAAAAAGGAAAAGGTATTAGAAGTTGCTTTTTAAAGGAAAAATGGTTTCTCAGGTAAAAGAAACCTGTCACTCGCCAATGCTGAACAAGTTAGGAGAGTTTGCTGCAAGGGCAAGAGCAAAGTAGAAGTCTAGGTAAGAGGAGAGAAGGGTTAGGATCCAAATAGAATATCCTGATGAATGTCCAGAAGAGAGAGTTCAACCAAGTCTTTAACATGGATTTAAGCGCATCCCTATCTGGACAGCATTTATGCAGAGGCTTTCACCAAAACTTCAAACACAAGCTGAAGTGCCTTTCTGAATATGCATATGTGAGGTCTGCCTCCATCAATGTCTAATTCTGCCCCCTCCCCCCTATAAGTTTCCCCATTTTTCGAAAGCAATTAAGTTTTACAGTGCTTGTTTCATCACGGAGATTGTTTTATGAACAGAAAGTAACAGTTTAACTTAAACTAGAATCATTCAGACTCCCTCTGTAGACTCACCAGCCCATTACATCTCTCCTGGATTCAGTCTATTGTGCCCTTTATGTGTCATTTTTTCTTTTCTCTGCCTGCTCCAGAGGCCCCTCTGAATCTCACCTCTCTGCATGCTTGTAGCAGGGCCTCAAGCTTACCTTTTCCAGAGTCTAACCCTAGTCTCTCCCTCTACCAGAGCCTCCTCATACTTTCATCACATAGGGCACATCTATATGTGCATTTAAGCATGACTACATTTAATGTGCATTAAGGTAATGAACAGTAAGTGATTTTTGGCAGGTGTCTACACGTGCAGGGACTTGGTACTAAGGTACCAAGTCCCTGCAGCCCTGCCATCTCAAACCTATCACCTGAAGGACAGGATGAAGCACAGCTACTCATAAAAGATCAGCCCATGTATGGCAGTTATCTGTTCTGAATCAGGACTGTTACTAAATGACTGGCAGTATATACTTTTCCTGAAGTGCTTCACCCTCTTTGCAAGTGCCAGTCCTTTGGAAAGGTACTTAAAGGACTTCACTGACATAAGATGGGAAGGAACTACAGTATTCCTAAAACAATGAGAGGTGGGCCTAGGAAAAGGCAGTTCCTGAGTGGAGGGACTGTTGGAGATGCTATGCAACCCAGAGCAAGGCTGGTGTTCCATACAGCATTATTACTTTGCTAATAAACCAGATTCCAGGAAAAGTGATTTGCATTTTCAGTCCATTTAGTTTTGGTTGAAGTTGGGTGGGATCTCCACCCACTTACACCATTATGAATGTAGTTGTTCCTGTACACAGCCACAGGTATGCTTTCTTAAGCAATCTCCTTTTGCCTGGGCCTTACTGTGAGATAATTGACCTTGATATGAGTTATGTACCCTAATTCAGAAACAAACAACAAGCCTAATCACTTACTTTTTACATTCTACACAATGAGCAGCATTGTGGTGATCACAGCTATAGTAAGCAACAAAATCACTTCCAGGGTTCTATATCACTAAAGGCTTTATTGTTCTCATAGACCTAATGCCATTCAAAAAGAGAAATTTGTGCTAAACTCTCAGTAAAAGGTTTTTGAATGTGGAAATGAGTCACATGCATATAAATATGGATACACTTTCCCCATCATAGTCTTTCTGCTACATTATACACTGCTCATGCAGTTAGCATGTGGAGTTTCTATTGGTGACATTTCTTAAACCTAATGTAATTTTAATTTCACTAATAGTTTCACACAGAGCAGAATTTTCCAACCATTGCTGCTATGGCGTCCTTAGAAATGTTAATGGTAGTTTTAATTGTATGTACTGCCCTTGTTCAAACCTTGTTTGTTGTTCAGCATTGCTGTGAAAAGTGACATTCATACTTATCTTAATGCTATTTTCTTTTCATAAATGTCTGTGCACTGACTTGGCAAGACAATACCGCATTAATTCCCTTTTGGCAGGTTTGATTCTTAACCATAATTCCAAATTTTATAATGCCTCATAGTCTTAAGGAACACTTTGACATGTTTCTGGCAACCCATGTTCCTGAGAGGGTGTGGGTGACAGTATTCAAGTACCCACTTTACAAGAAAAATAGAAATAAAGGAAACTTTGACATGGAATGTTATGCCTTAGGTTTGTAGGATTTTTGTAAAGGATGTATAACATAGAGAACAAACATGAATAAACACCATCCTTAGAAAACACATTTACTTCCTGTAAATACCTGCTATTACCTCTGTAAAGAAAGTAATTCCCCAACTGCATGATTCATTTTGGAACTGCCACTCAAACCGGGGAAATCCATGTGGCTTTCCTACTAGGGCTGTGCGAAGCTTTGGGTGCTGATTCTATTTGGAGGAGATTCAACCCGATTTGGTGGCTGAATCTCCAAATCCAAATTGAATTAGGAGACCAATGAAAAGGGCCAGATCGATTTGGAAAAGATTCAGAGAGCTTTGGAGATTCGGGCAGTCACCACTCGCTGCAGCAGGGAGCTGCTAAGTAAGAGGCAGGGGAAGGGGAACTGGATGAGTGGGGAGGGGACTACGGGGACCCCTGCCAGTCCCCATCCCCTGCCTGCTCCCCCAGCCCCCCTGAGCACCCACCAGCCCTCACCCGCTCTCCCAGCCCCATCAAC
Source organism: Alligator sinensis (assembly GCF_000455745.1). NCBI lineage: Eukaryota > Metazoa > Chordata > Crocodylia > Alligatoridae > Alligator > Alligator sinensis. The sequence goes on along the minus strand of NW_005842786.1, from coordinate 571,278 downwards.
GGCTGCCCCACCTGGCCCCAGCTCCCAGCTCTTTAAAAAAAAAAAAGCCCTAACTCAACAGCTGCAGCAGCAGCCTCAGGGCTTCTGGGTGGCAAAGATTGCCCCTGCAGCATGGGGCTGTGGGAAGCAGCAGGGAATGCCCCCCTGCCTGGCAGCAGCTGGTGAATCGGGGCTTTTTTTTTAAGGGGCCGGGAGCTGGGGCAGGCAGGGTAGCCATGGCGGGGGGCTGGTAGAGTAGCCAGGGGTGGGGGCTCATGGCAGAGCCCCCCCATGTGGTATGGGGCAGTGGGGAGCAGTGGGGATGTCCCCCCCCCACCTAGCCTAGCAGCAGCTGGCAAGTGCCAGACTGTCTTTTTTTTGTTGTGTTTTTTTTTAAGGCCAGGGGTTTGGGTG
>NW_005842786.1:568838-570758 GCF_000455745.1 Alligator sinensis | reverse complement strand
GGGTGTGGGCGGGTGGGGCCAGCAGGGATTGCCCTCCGCCTAGCAGCAGCTGGTGAGTGGGGGCTTTTTTTTTTTAAGAGCGGGGAGCTGGGAGAGCAGGCAGGGCAGCCATTGAGAGCGGGTGGGGGATGGGGCAGATTCAGAGATTTGGCTGATTTGGCTGCCGCAGAATCTCTGAATGAGATTCGGCCAAATTGATTTGGGACTGTGATTTGAATCACCAAATCGAATCACTGTCCCCCGAATCTGAATCCAAAGCGAATACTAGCTGCTTCACAGAGGTCTATTTCCTGCTACCCCACCTTCCAAGAAATGCATAGAAGGTTGGGGTATCTCCATATTACAGTGAGGGGTCCTTTCTTCAGGGGAGACCGGTGGTGCTCAACCTATGGCCTGTAGGCTGGATCTGGCCTGTGGAGCAGCAGCATCTTGCTCATGGGGTTCTCCACTGGTCCAGAAATTTGGTGGTATGAGATCTACAGCAAGTGATGTTGCCATTTCTAGACCCAGGTGGAGCCCCTTGGGCCTGAAGACATGTCCCCAAGTGATGGACTGTTTCAGTGCACTGCCAGGACACAGATTCTGGCCAGCGTGTGGGGTTTCTCTGCAGCCAAATCTGCCATGCCAGGCCACTGTGTTGGATCTACACCTACAGACTAACCCTATGAGCCATCCCCATGCTGAATTAGGCCTGCAGACTGACTCTGAGTGCAGGGTCCAGCCTACAGAGTGGCCTCATACCACTCATCCAGCCTGCAAAGCCAATTCAGCTGAGCAACACCAATGTAGAGCATGGTGACTTAGCCTTGTGCTGTGTTACCATGTGGGGATGGATGAGGATCATGTGGCTAAATCTTGACTCAAGAGAGCAAATTTACCATAGAATATGCACTCAATTCAAATGACTTGTATACTCAGTTACAAACTTTGAATATTGGCTGTACCAGTGTTCTGCATTCAAATCTATAATTAAATATGCAACTCCTGTGCACAGTTCTGACACAATACCATATGTGACTAGTTACCATAGCATTCCCCCGAAGCATATACCAACCATAGCAACCCAGGCACCAGACATTGCATAAGCCACCTGACAGAGGGATAATGTATTTTTAAATATGCACCCACAGTGGTTCAAAACCAAAATGCCTGCACATTTCCCTAACACATTTAAATAAATCATTTTAAAGTAGTGTTTTACTTTGGAAAGAATTTTCAAGCTTGGGTTCCTAAAGTTTAACACCAACACTCATATTTAAACAACAAAATAATTTTCTGAGCAACCACAAGCTCCATCCAATTCAGGGGGACCCCAAAAGTATCAGGATCTTTTAAAATCAGGCCACCTTCCAGTGTTGTGGTAAAGTGCTTTAAGGGTTCACTGCAAAACACCCAAAGTTAAAATTATGAGATTGATTGTCCAAGCCATATTCTGATTTTGCATTGGGCTTCTTTGGTAATGTCACAGCTGTACCATGTGCTAGAGTCCACACATAAGATTCATCACAGAAGAACAAAGGAAAAACCTCATACATTTCAATTGAAAAAAAGAAGAAAGGAATAAGTCTATAGTCTCATTTACTTCTCTTCTTTCAACCCAACAGCCTAACTTCACCAGTGGTGGGAGTGCATGCATTGCTGTGAAGCAGTACAAAGTCACAAGGTCCTTTGCAACCAAGCATGGCTCAGGTACCATTGACACCCCAGCCTGAATGACCATCTACAGATGAGTCAAATGGGATGAGAATCCAGGGTAGGGTTTGAACACACCTTTCTGTAGCCATAGCAAGACACCTTAGCTGCTATTCCATCACTCCCACAATGAGATGGTGCTGGAGGTTAAAACAGGAATGACAGGCATAGGGAACTGTCTTTATTATGCAGCTGTGGGATGCTGCTAATAAGTAGGTTGCAGCCTCC